>NC_088212.1:4117362-4139862 GCF_036934945.1 Oncorhynchus masou masou | reverse complement strand
CAGATACAAACAGCCAATGAACATAGGATCCCGATAATCAACAGATACAAACAGCCAGGCCCACGCCAACAATCCGTATTACCAGTTGTCCCCGGACATCTGAAAAAATTATATTCTTGGGGAGGATTGTTGCTTTGTGGCTGCTAAGCTCTCAGGCAGGATTTTAAAGGGTTTGAGTTGATTTGAGTTTAAAGAAGGGTCCTCTTGGCTTTCTCAGCTATTTTGTGAAGATTAGTTACTATCGTGCATGGAAAACTAATCGATGTGGTGTCTTTGCATGTGGGGATTACCGCCTCTGCCTCATTTAGGCTTACTGCCCTTCCTGATGCATCAACAGACCATCTAAACAGGAATCTCCCTGCCAAATCTATCAACACATAACACTCAAATGTACACACTTGTTAGTCAGAACAACCCAATTTGCAAACACACAAGTTGCCATGACAAAAACCTCCAGTCCTCCCTTTGTTTTTGATGTTCTTTTTTTCTTTCTTTCTTTCTTTCTTTCTTTCTTTCTTTCTTTCTTTCTTTCTTTCTTTCTTTCTTTCTTTCTTTCTTTCCTTCAGATAAAGTACTTTGAGCTTGAGTCTTTAGCCAGGGTCAAAATATGAATCATGGATGGCAGTCCGACAGACAACGTGGTGGGGTGGGATTTATAAAAACTCTATCAATCACTGTGGGCGACAGCTGCGTCTGACACGGTTCTGTCCTGCACGCCAGCCTAATGCCTTCCAACTGTCTGTCTGTGAAGACCCCTCCCTGTCTGACAACCCAGGATCCCCTGGACCCCCAACCTACCCCCACCCTACTCCTGACCCCTCAACCTACCACAGACTCTGGCTGATTGATAGGCTGGGTGAAAGTAAAAAAAAAAGTTGAATACATTTGCAAGCCATATTTCACTGGACATCCATGTGGTCCTGCGACCCCTTCCTGATCTGCCCAGGGGCATGGGATGCTCCAATCAATCAAATGTATTGATAAAGCCCTTCTTACATCAGCCGATGTCACAAAGTGCTGTCCAGAAACCCAGCCTAAAACCCCCAAACAGCAAGCAATGCAGGTGTAGAAGCACGGTGGCCAGGAAAAACTCCCTAGAAAGGCCAAAACCTAGGAAGAAACCTAGAGAGGAACCAGGCTATGAGAGGTGGCCAGTCCTCTTCTGGCTGTGCCGGGTGGAGATTATAACAGAACACGGTCAAGATGTTCAAATGTTCATAGATGACCAACAGGAGATTATAACAGAACACGGTCAAGATGTTCAAATGTTCATAGATGACCAACAGGAGATTATAACAGAACATGGTCAAGATGTTCAAATGTTCATAGATGACCAACAGGAGATTATAACAGAACATGGCCAAGATGTTCAAATGTTCATAGATGACCAACAGGAGATTATAACAGAACACGGTCAAGATGTTCAAATGTTCATAGATGACCAACAGGAGATTATAACAGATTCAATTCCACAAATTCCCCCCCCCCCCCCCCCAGTGTGAGGCAGCCCCCCCCACAGACTCCTTTCCATCCCTGGCACTGAAAATAGAGCTTTTCCCAGCCTTGATGTCCCAGGGGGAAATGATTTCGGCACGAGATTAAAGATAAACAGAGCGACCTGGCTCCACAACACACTGAGGTGACTCTCTACAAACACCAACACACTGAGGTGACTCTCTATACACACCAACACACTGAGGTGACTCTCTACAAACACCAACCCCAACACACTGAGGTGACTCTCTACAAACACCAACCCCAACACACTTAGGTGACTCTACAAACACCAACCCCAACACACTGAGGTGACCCTCTACAAACACCAACCCCAACACACTGAGGTGACTCTCTACAAACACCAAACTCAACACACTGAGGTGACTCTCTACACACACCAACACACTGAGGTGACTCTCTACAAACACCAACACACTGAGGTGACTCTCTACAAACACCAACCCCAACACACTGAGGTGACTCTCTACACACACCAACACACTGAGGTGACTCTCTACAAACACCAAACTCAACACACTGAGGTGACTCTCTACACACACCAACACACTGAGGTGACTCTCTACAAACACCAACACACTGAGGTGACTCTCTACAAACACCAACCCCAACACACTGAGGTGACTCTCTACAAACACCAAACTCAACACACTGAGGTGACTCTCTACACACACCAACCCCAACACACTGAGGTGACCCTCTACAAACACCAACCCCAACACACTGAGGGGACTCTCTACAAACCCCAACACACTGAGGTGACTCTCTACAAACACCAACCCCAACACACTGAGGTGACTCTCTACAAACACCAACCCCAACACACTGAGGTGACCCTCTACAAACACCAACCCCAACACACTGAGGGGACTCTCTACACACACCAACCCCAACACACTGAGGTGACTCTCTACAAACACCAACCCCAACACACTGAGGTGACTCTCTACACACACCAACACCAACACACTGAGGGGACTCTCTACACACACCAACCCCAACACACTGAGGTGACTCTCTACACACACCAACACACTGAGGTGACTCTCTACACACACCAACCCCAACACACTGAGGGGACTCTCTACACACACCAACCCCAACACACTGAGGGGACTCTCTACAAACCCCAACACACTGAGGTGACTCTCTACAAACACCAACACACTGAGGAGACTCTCTACAAACACCAACCCCAACACACTGAGGTGACTCTCTACAAACACCAACACACTGAGGTGACTCTCTACAAACACCAACACACTGAGGTGACTCTCTACAAACACCAACACCAACACACTGAGGTGACTCTCTACACACACCAACCCCAACACACTGAGGGGACTCTCTACAAACACCAACCCCAACACACTGAGGTGACTCTCTACACACACCAACCCCAACACACTGAGGTGACTCTCTACACACACCAAACCCAACACACTGAGGTGACTCTCTACAAACACCAAACCCAACACACTGAGGTGACTCTCTACAAACACCAACACACTGAGGTGACTCTCTACAAACACCAACACACTGAGGTGACTCTCTACACACACCAACACACTGAGGAGACTCTCTACAAACACCAACCCCAACACACTGATGTGACTCTCTACAAACACCAACACACTGAGGAGACTCTCTACAAACACCAACCCCAACACACTGAGGTGACTCTCTACACACACCAACCCCAACACACTGAGGTGACTCTCTACACACACCAACCCCAACACACTGAGGTGACTCTCTACAAACACCAACACACTGAGGAGACTCTCTACAAACACCAACCCCAACACACTGAGGTGACTCTCGACACACACCAACCCCAACACACTGAGGTGACTCTCTACAAACACCAACCCCAACACACTGAGGTGACTCTCTACAAACACCAAACCCAACACACTGAGGTGACTCTCTACACACACCAACCCCAACACACTGAGGTGACCCTCTACAAACACCAACCCCAACACACTGAGGGGACTCTCTACACACACCAACCCCAACACACTGAGGTGACTCTCTACAAACACCAACCCCAACACACTGAGGTGACTCTCTACACACACCAACCCCAACACACTGAGGTGACTCTCTACACACACCAACACACTGAGGTGACTCTCTACAAACACCAACCCCAACACACTGAGGTGACTCTCTACACACACCAACCCCAACACACTGAGGTGACTCTCTACAAACACCAACCCCAACACACTGAGGGGACTCTCTACACACACCAACCCCAACACACTGAGGTGACTCTCTACACACACCAACCCCAACACACTGAGGTGACTCTCTACACACACCAACCCCAACACACTGAGGTGACTCTCTACAAACACCAACCCCAACACACTGAGGTGACTCTCTACAAACACCAAACTCAACACACTGAGGTAAGGCATCACAACGTAAACACTAGCCGGCCGGCCGACAGACCACCGTATCACAGCCATTAGCCACAGCTGTTCTGCTGTTGTTGTCTCGGTGTCGGGTTGTCGGGTTGTCGGGTTGATATACCGGGAAACCAAAAAGAGACCCAGGGTTAAAACAGGGGACTTTCCTCTCTACGCAAGTCAAAACCCAGCACCACCTTCCCACGCAAACACACACACACCTTTGTAAAACAAACACAATGTTGA
The DNA here is from genome assembly GCF_036934945.1 of Oncorhynchus masou masou. Lineage (NCBI taxonomy): Eukaryota > Metazoa > Chordata > Actinopteri > Salmoniformes > Salmonidae > Oncorhynchus > Oncorhynchus masou. The sequence continues at coordinate 4,135,681 of NC_088212.1, read as the reverse complement.
AAGCTTGAAAAAAATGTAAACAGACCAAATAATTAACCATATGATTGTCCAAGCACTTCTCTACTTAGCATCTCCACATAGCATCTCCACATAGCATCTCCACGTAGCATCTCCACCTCGCATTTCCACATAGCATCTCCACATAGCATTTCCACATAGCATCTCCAGCTCGCATCTCCACATAGCTTCTCCAGCTCGCATCTCCACATAGCTTCTCCAGCTCGCATCTCCACATAGCTTCTCCAGCTCGCATCTCCACATAGCTTCTCCAGCTCGCATCTCCACATAGCTTCTCCAGCTCGCATCTCCACATAGCTTCTCCAGCTCGCATCGCCACATAGCTTCTCCACGTAGCATTTCCACGTAACATCTCGACGTAGCATCTCCACCTCGCATCTCCACATAGCTTCTCCACGTAGCATTTCCACGTAACATCTCGACGTAGCATCTCCACCTCGCATCTCCACATAGCTTCTCCACGTAGCATTTCCACGTAACATCTCGACGTAGCTTCTCCAGCTCGCATCTCCACATAGCTTCTCCACGTAGCATTTCCACGTAACATCTCGACGTAGCATCTCCACCTCGCATCTCCACATAGCTTCTCCACGTAGCATTTCCATGTAACATCTCGACGTAGCATCTCCACATAGCATCTCCACATAGCTTCTCCAGCTCGCATCTCCACATAGCTTCTCCAGCTCGCATCGCCACATAGCTTCTCCACGTAGCATTTCCACGTAACATCTCGACGTAGCATCTCCACCTCGCATCTCCACATAGCTTCTCCACGTAGCATTTCCACGTAACATCTCGACGTAGCATCTCCACCTCGCATCTCCACATAGCTTCTCCACGTAGCATTTCCACGTAACATCTCGACGTAGCTTCTCCAGCTCGCATCTCCACATAGCTTCTCCACGTAGCATTTCCACGTAACATCTCGACGTAGCATCTCCACCTCGCATCTCCACATAGCTTCTACATGTAGCATTTTCACGTAACATCTCGACGTAACATCTCGACGTAGCATCTCCACGTAACATCTCGACGTAGCTTAGCCAAATAAAACTTTTAGATTGATGTTGTGATGCTCCTGATACTGTATCCATCCCATAATAGCTCTACCTCCGGAAGAATCTGAGGCCAAACGTAACAAAATAGTGTTTAGAGAGTCCCTAAATACCAGATCAGTGGCGGATGAGGAATTAGGTGGTTCCTGTTTCATAGCAAAACATTTATAATGAATCATTTATTTACGCTGTCGCTGCCAGCACTGCGTTGTCTAACACACACACACACACACACACACACACACACACACACACACACACACACACACACACACACACACACACACACACACACACGCACGCACGCATGCACGCACGCACGCACACACACACACACACACACACACACACACACACACACACAAGCACACACACACACACACACAAAGTTGCTCTAGGGGATCCCTTTATGACTGACTGATGATTAACGATGGAGAGATTCCAAGAGCCTTTCATAGCTGTCTGTGGAAGAGAGTTGTGGTAGATGTGTCTGTGGCAGGGAGTTGTGGTAGAGGTGGCAGAGAGTTGTGGTAGAGGTGGCAGGGAGTTGTGGTAGAGGTGGCAGGGAGTTGTGGTAGAGGTGGCAGGGAGTTGTGGTAGAGGTGTCTGTGGCAGGGAGTTGTGGTAGAGGTGGCAGGGTGTTGTGGTAGAGGTGGCAGGGAGTTGTGGTAGAGGTGGCAGGGAGTTGTGGTAGAGGTGTCTGTGGCAGGGAGTTGTGGTAGAGGTGGCAGGGAGTTGTGGTAGAGGTGGCAGAGAGTTGTGGTAGAGGTGGCAGGGAGTTGTGGTAGAGGTGGCAGGGAGTTGTGGTAGAGGTGTCTGTGGCAGGGAGTTGTGGTAGAGGTGGCAGGGTGTTGTGGTAGAGGTGGCAGGGAGTTGTGGTAGAGGTGGCAGGGAGTTGTGGTAGAGGTGTCTGTGGCAGGGAGTTGTGGTAGAGGTGGCAGGGAGTTGTGGTAGAGGTGGCAGAGAGTTGTGGTAGAGGTGTCTGTAGCAGGGAGTTGTGGTAGAGGTGGCAGGGAGTTGTGGTAGAGGTGGCAGGGAGTTGTGGTAGAGGTGTCTGTGGCAGGGAGTTGTGGTAGAGGTGTCTGTGGCAGGGAGTTGTGGTAGAGGTGTCAGGGAGTTGTGGTAGAGGTGTCTGTGGCAGGGAGTTGTGGTAGAGGTGGCAGGGTGTTGTGGTAGAGGTGGCAGGGAGTTGTGGTAGAGGTGGCAGGGAGTTATGGTAGAGGTGTCTGTGGCAGGGAGTTGTGGTAGAGGTGGCAGGGTGTTGTGGTAGAGGTGGCAGGGAGTTGTGGTAGAGGTGTCTGTGGCAGGGAGTTATGGTAGAGGTGTCAGGGAGTTGTGGTAGAGGTGTCTGTGGCAGGGAGTTGTGGTAGAGGTGGCAGGGTGTTGTGGTAGAGGTGGCAGGGAGTTGTGGTAGAGGTGGCAGGGAGTTATGGTAGAGGTGTCTGTGGCAGGGAGTTGTGGTAGAGGTGGCAGGGTGTTGTGGTAGAGGTGGCAGGGAGTTGTGGTAGAGGTGTCTGTGGCAGGGAGTTATGGTAGAGGTGGCAGGGAGTTGTGGTAGAGGTGGCAGGGAGTTGTGGTAGAGGTGTCTGTAGCAGGGAGTTGTGGTAGAGGTGGCAGGGAGTTGTGGTAGAGGTGGCAGGGAGTTGTGGTAGAGGTGTCTGTGGCAGGGAGTTATGGTAGAGGTGGCAGGGAGTTGTGGTAGAGGTGGCAGGGAGTTGTGGTAGAGGTGTCTGTGGCAGGGAGTTGTGGTAGAGGTGGCAGGGAGTTGTGGTAGAGGTGGCAGGGAGTTGTGGTAGAGGTGGCAGGGAGTTGTGGTAGAGGTGGCAGGGAGTTGTGGTAGAGGTGGCAGGGTGTTGTGGTAGAGGTGTCTGTGGCAGGGAGTTGTGGTAGAGGTGGCAGGGAGTTGTGGTAGAGGTGTCTGTGACAGGGTGTTGTGGTAGAGGTGTCTGTGGCAGGGAGTTGTGGTAGAGGTGGCAGGGAGTTGTGGTAGAGGTGGCAGGGAGTTGTGGTAGAGGTGTCTGTGACAGGGTGTTGTGGTAGAGGTGGCAGGGTGTTGTGGTAGAGGTGGCAGGGAGTTGTGGTAGAGGTGTCTGTGGCAGGGAGTTGTGGTAGAGGTGGCAGGGAGTTGTGGTAGATGTGTCTGTGACAGGGTGTTGTGGTAGAGGTGGCAGGGTGTTGTGGTAGAGGTGGCAGGGAGTTGTGGTAGAGGTGGCAGGGTGTTGTGGTAGAGGTGGCAGGGAGTTGTGGTAGAGGTGTCTGTGACAGGGTGTTGTGGTAGAGGTGGCAGGGTGTTGTGGTAGAGGTGGCAGGGAGTTGTGGTAGAGGTGTCTGTAGCAGGGAGTTGTGGTAGAGGTGGCAGGGAGTTGTGGTAGAGGTGGCAGGGAGTTGTGGTAGAGGTGGCAGGGTGTTGTGGTAGAGGTGTCTGTGGCAGGGTGTTGTGGTAGAGGTGGCAGGGAGTTGTGGTAGAGGTGGCAGGGTGTTGTGGTAGAGGTGGCAGGGTGTTGTGGTAGAGGTGTCTGTGGCAGGGAGTTGTGGTAGAGGTGGCAGGGAGTTGTGGTAGAGGTGTGAACAGCGCATTCTTTACTTTATCTGAAAGAATTTACAGTGCCGAATGTCAAGTCCTAGAATCACTTTGAATCAACGTGCCAAATGATCTTGCTAATTGCGTGTGTGTGTGTGTGTGTGTGTGTGTGTGTTTGTGTGTGTGTGTGTGTGTGTGTGTGTGTGTGTGTGTGTGTCTTCTTTGACTTTTGATCCCAGAACTTTAAACTAATTGACTTTTTAACAGATTTTTGGAAGAAGATCATATTCTTTTAGCGTAAATCATCCAGTGTCTTCAGACTCCTTGACTTGTTCTACACTGAACAACAATATAAAATGCAACATATAGTGTTGGTCCTGTGTTTAATGAGCTGAAATAAAAGATCCCAGGAATGTGTTTATCCCCCTGTTCGTGAGCATTTAACTTTCCCAAGATAATCCTTCCACCTGACAAGTGTGGCAAATCAAGAAGCTGATTCAACAGCATGATAATTATGCATGTGCACCCTGTGCTGGGGACAGCATGGTCACAAAACACAACGCCACAGATGTGTCGAGTTTTGAGGGAATGTAAAATTGGCATGCTGACGACAGGAATGTCCACCAGAGTTGTTTCCAGAGAATTGAGTTTTAATTTCTCTACCACAAGCCGCCTCCATCGTCATTTCACAGAATTTGGCAGCACATCCAACTTGCCTCACAACCGCATACCATGTGTAACCAGACCAGCCCAGGACCTCCACATCCGGCTTCGTTTGAGACCAGCTAACCGGACGGTTTATGACACTGGGTTTACACACCCGAAGAACTGTGGGTTTGCACAACCGATGAACTGTGGGTTTGCACAACCGAAGAACTGTGGGTTTACACAACCGAAGAACTGTGGGTTTACACAACCGAAGAACTGTGGGTTTTGGCACAAACTGTCAGAAACCTTCTCAGGGAAGCTCATCTGTGTGCTTGTCGTCCTCAAAAGGGTCTTGACCTGATTGCAGTTTGGCGTCGTAACCAACTTTTGATGGCCACTGGCACGCTGGAGAGGTGTGCTCTTCACGGATTAATCACAATGTCTAAAGAAGAAGAAGAAGAAGAAGAAGAAGAAAGACAGACAGACAGACAGACAGACAGACAGACAGACAGACAGACAGACAGACAGACAGACAGACAGAGAGACAGAGAGACAGAGAGACAGAGAGACAGAGAGACAGACAGACAGACAGACAGTGTGGGCGAGCAGTTTGCTGATGTCAACGTTGAGAACAGAGTGGCCCATGGTGGCGGTGAGGTTATGATATGGGCAGGCATAAGCTACGGACAACAAACACAATTGTATTTTATCGTTGTCTATTTGAATGCACATAGATGCCGTCACGAGATCCTGAGACCCATTGTTGTGCCATTCATCTGACCCAATCACTTCATGTGCCTTCAGAGACTATTCACTTCAGAGACTATTCATTTCGGAGACTATACACACTCCTTGACTTGTTCCACATTTTTATTATCTTTCAAAGTAAATTGGATTTAATTGTCATTTCTATGTCAATTATCTACAACAACAAAAATATTCTGTAATGTCAAAGTTAAAGAAAAATGTAAACATTTGTCAAACATAAACAAACAAAAAAACATTTTAACCCCCTGAGTTAATACATGTTAGAATCACTTCGCAGTGAGTCTTTCTGGGAAGAGAGATCTTTCTTTCTCTAAGAGATTTGATTGTGAAACATTTGCCCATTATTATTTTCAAATTGGTTGTTAATCATTTCAAGACAACCATTTTCAGGTTTTGCCATATATTTTCAAGTAGATTTAAGTCAAAACTGTAACTCAGACACTCAGGAACAGTCACTGTCTTCTTGGTCAGCGACTCCAGTGTAGATTTGACCTTGTGTTTTAGGTTATTGTCCTGCTGAAAGGTGAATTCATCTCCCAGTGTCTGGTGGAAAGCAGATAGAACCAGGTTTTCCTCTAGGATTTGTCCTGTGCTTAGCTCCATTACGTTTCTTTTTTTATCCGGAAAAACTCTCCAGTCCTTAACGATTACAAGCATGATCATAACATGATGCAGCCACCACCAATATAACACGTTGTATTCAGGGCGAAAAGTTAATTGCATATATCTAATTTTTGCAGTTTTACTTTAGTGCCTTGTTGCAAACAGGATGCATGTTTAATTTTGTACAGGCAAAATTATTTTTCTTTTCACTCTGTCATTTAGGTCAGTATTGTGGAATAACAACAATGTTGTTGATCCATTCTCAGTTCTCCTACCACAGCCATTAAACTCTGAAACTGTTATATAGTCACCACTAGCCTCATGGTTGAAATCCCTGAGCGGTTTCCTTCCTCTCCGGCAACTGAGTTAGGAAGTATGCCTGAATCTTTGTAATTACTGGGTGCATTTTTGCACTATCCGAATTGTAATTAATAACTTCATCAAAGGGCGGTTTCCTTCCTCTCCGGCAACTGAGTTAGGAAGTATGCCTGAATCTTTGTAATGACTGGGTGCATTTTTGCACTATCCGAATTGTAATGAATAACTTCATCAAGCTCAAAGGGATATTCAATGCCTGCTTTCATAATGTTTTACCCATCTACCAATCGGTGACCTTCTTTGCAAGGCGTTGGTAAACCTCCCCGGTCCTTATGGTTGATTCTGTGTTTAAATTCACTGCTGGACTGAGGTAATTTACAGATAATTGTATGTGTGGGGTACAGAGGTGAGGTCATCATTCAACAATCATGTTAAGCACTATTATTGCACACAGAGTGAGTCCATGCAACTTATTATGGGACTTGGTGAGCACATTTCTACTCCTGACTTTATTTAAGCTCCCATAACAAAGGGGTTGAATACTTACTGAGTCAGGACATTTCAGCTTTTCATTATTAATTTGTTTGTACAAAAAAAGGTAGAACAACATAATTCCACTTTGACATTATGGGATATTTTGAAAAGGTCAGTGACACATTTTTTATTTTCTTCAATTGAACCTATTTTAAATTTACAATAAAATGTGGATCAAGGGGTCGTGAATACGTTCTGAAGGCACGTACATTATTTGCCTATTGAGTGTGTAACAAGGAACATGATGCTCTTCCCTTTGTTCCTCGATGGAATAAGCACTTCTTCAAAACATCTCAAATTGACTGAGGATCAAAAGTGTATATATTAAAGTCCACGTTTGTCAACATACCACTTGTCACCCGAGTTGTCACCCACCCGCCCCGCCCACCCGCCCAACTGCCCAATCCGCCCCTCCCCCTCTCTCATCCCAGGACGTCAACTCATCAAAACACTAGGAAGCCAGATCTCTGTTTCAGACAAACATCACTCACTGTCTTTGTTTTCGCAGGGGGAGGTTAGGGGAAGGAATCTCCTCTCCCTATCGCCTTCCAGCTGCTCCGTCCCATGGCAACGACAACAGAACATGTCAATCAAAACCAAGACATCGCATTCTAAGGGCCCGGGGTTTGGGTTTCTATCAAGCTAACATGTGGAATTGTTTTAAGACGGTTAAACCAAGGATTGTTTAGTTATTTGATTCTGAATTTTAGAATCCCTGAATTTTAGAATACACATCTAAAGGAAGTCTGTGTCTGTCCTGTATCATCTAAAGGAAGTCTGTCCTGTATCATCTAAAGGAAGTCTGTCCTGTATCATCTAAAGGAAGTCTGTCCTGTATCATCTAAAGGAAGTCTGTCCTGTATCATCTAAAGGAAGTCTGTCCTGTATCATCTAAAGGAAGTCTGTCCTGTATCTGAGAGATATAAGAAAAACAGAACACAATGCATGGTCGTTTTGTTTGATAATGTCCTTCTTTATTTCCAAAGAAGTCTGTTTAGTTGGCGCCAACGGTCTCAGTAATCGTTCAACATGCATATAAACAAATCCAAAAAGTTACCAGTAAAGTTTGTCCAAACAAGTCAAACAATGTTTTTAATTAATCCTCAGGAACTCTAATATCTAAATAAACTATAATATTTAAGATGGAGAATAATATGTTCAATAGAAGATACATAACGAAGAGCACCTCATCCACATGCCATCAACATAACTGTTCTAATAAGAGAAAAACTACAACTACTTGCTCATTTTTCAAAAACAAGCCCGAAACCCTTTATAAAGACTGTATCTAGTGGAAGCCATAGGAACTGCAATCTGGGCCCAATCTATTTGTATATCACATAGGCTGGCATTGAAATGGCCTGTGACCTAAAAAAGAAAATCTGGATGGAGTTTTCTCTGGTTTTTGCCTATCATTTCAGATGTATTATAGTCACAGACATTATTGTACCAGTTGTACAAACCTCGGAGAGTTTTCTATCCAATGCTACCAATTATATGCATATCCTAGCTTCTGGGCCTGAGTAACAGGCCGTTTACTTTGGGCACGTCAGTCATCCACAATTCCGAACAATAACCAGTATGCCAAAGAAGTTATGGTGTTAGTTCGGGCTGCTACTGTGTGTATAGTTGTGTAGTCTGAATGGCTCGCGCTTCCTATCACACAGAAATGATATATCAAGCTAAGTGTCTCAGTCGTCGTAAGAATTATCGGACCAAGGTGCAGCGTGATATGGTTTCCACATGTTTATTAACTGAAAAGCACAAAAACAATAAAGAATGACCGAAACGTGAAGACAATGGAGTGCTCACAGGCAACTACACATAAACAAGATCCCACAAAACACAGTGAGGAAATGGCTGCCTAAATATGATCCCCAATCAGAGACAACAATCAACAGCTGCCTCTGACATAGAACAACATAGAAATAGATAACCTAGACTACCCACCCTAGTCACACCCCGACCTAACCAAAATAGAGAATAAGAAGGCTCTCTATTGTCAGGGTGGGACACTAAGGGTGACAACAATCCCTGCCATGGACATGTCCCAGTTTCTTTGGCTGTTCAAATTTATATTGTAAGCACACTTTTTAAACCTCAAAATGATTTAAAGTGTGGTTTGAAGTCAGATACAAATCTGATTCCTGGCAATTCGAATTGTGTCTGATTAATTAATTAATTTGCCTTCAAATCGTTTTTAGACTGTTATTTGGCATCTCTTGCTGTTTGCTTGCTACTCAGTTGACAGATTGACAAAAACATGTGCTAGCTGACTATCTAATTGATTTCAAAACAAATGATTGAATGTGCAACAATGCTGAAAAGGTACTTAGCTGCCGAGTTGACTAATGTGGCAAAAATAACTTGTTCTGAAAGTTGGATCATCTTATCTTTTGAGGCTTCACCACTGTGTACACACCTGTCATTAATATGACAGCTAGCGTTGCTTCACCACTGTGTACGCACCTGTCGTTACTATGACAGCTAGCGTTGCTTCACCACTGTGTACGCACCTGTCGTTACTATGACAGGTAGCGTTGCTTCACCACTGTGTACGCACCTGTCATTACTATGACAGCTAGCGTTGCTTCACCACTGTGTACGCACCTGTAGTTACTATGACATCTAGCGTTGCTTCACCACTGTGTACACACCTGTCTTTACTATGACAGCTAGCGTTGCTTCACCACTGTGTACACACCTGTCGTTACTATGACAGCTAGCGTTGCTTCACCACTGTGTACACACCTGTCGTTACTATGACAGCTAGCGTTGCTTCACCACTGTGTACACACCTGTCGTTACTATGACAGCTAGCGTTGCTTCACCACTGTGTACGCACCTGTCGTTACTATGACAGCTAGCGTTGCTTCACCACTGTGTACGCACCTGTCGTTACTATGACAGCTAGCGTTGCTTCACTACTGTGTACGCACCTGTCGTTACTATGACAGCTAGCGTTGCTTCACCACTGTGTACACACCTGTCGTTACTATGACAGCTAGCGTTGCTTCACCACTGTGTACGCACCTGTCGTTACTATGACAGCTAACGTTGCTTCAGCACTGTGTACGCACCTGTCATTACTATGACAGCTAGCTTTGCTTCACCACTGTGTACGCACCTGTCGTTACTATGACAGCTAGCGTTGCTTCACCACTGTGTACACACCTGTCGTTACTATGACTGCTAGCGTTGCTTCACCACTGTGTACACACCTGTCGTTACTATGACAGCTAGCGTTGCTTCACCACTGTTTACGCACCTGTCGTTACTATGACAGCTAGCGTTGCTTCACCACTGTGTACGCACCTGTCGTTACTATGACAGCTAGCGTTGCTTCACCACTGTGTACGCACCTGTCATTACTATGACAGCTAGCGTTGCTTCACCACTGTGTACGCACCTGTCGTTACTATGACAGCTAGCGTTGCTTCACCACTGTGTACACACCTGTCATTACTATGACAGCTAGCGTTGCTTCACCACTGTGTACACACCTGTCGGTACTATGACAGCTAGCGTTGCTTCACCACTGTGCACACACCTGTCGTTACTATGACAGCTAGCGTTGCTTCACCACTGTGTACACACCCGTCGTTACTATGACAGCTAGCGTTGCTTCACCACTGTGTACACACCTTTCGTTACTATGACAGCTAGCGTTGCTTCACCACTGTGTACACACCTGTCGTTACTATGACAGCTAGCGTTGCTTCACCACTGTGTACACACCTGTCGTTACTATGACAGCTAGCGTTGCTTCACCACTGTGTACGCACCTGTCGTTGCTATGACAGCTAGCGTTGCTTCACCACTGTGTACGCACCTGTCGTTACTATGACAGCTAGCGTTGCTTCACCACTGTGTACGCACCTGTCGTTACTATGACAGCTAGCGTTGCTTCACCACTGTGTACACACCTGTCGTTACTATGACAGCTAGCGTTGCTTCACCACTGTGTACACACCTGTCGTTACTATGACAGCTAGTGTTGCTTCACCACTGTGTACACACCTGTCGTTACTATGACAGCTAGCGTTGCTTCACCACTGTGTACACACCTGTCGTTACTATGACAGCTAGCGTTGCTTCACCACTGTGTACACACCTGTCGTTACTATGACAGCTAGCGTTGCTTCACCACTGTGTACGCACCTGTCGTTACTATGACAGCTAGCGTTGCTTCACCACTGTGTACGCACCTGTCGTTACTATGACAGCTAGCGTTGCTTCACCACTGTGTACGCACCTGTCATTACTATGACAGCTAGCGTTGCTTCACCACTGTGTACACAGCTGTCGTTACTATGAAATCTAGCGTTGCTTCACCACTGTGTACACAGCTGTCGTTACTATGACAGCTAGCGTTGCTTCACCACTGTGTACACACCTGTCGTAACTATGACAGCTAGCGTTGCTTCACCACTGTGTACACACCTGTCGTTACTATGACAGCTAGTGTTGCTTCACCACTGTGTACACACCTGTCGTTACTATGACAGCTAGCGTTGCTTCACCACTGTGTACACACCTGTAGTTACTATGACAGCTAGCGTTGCTTCACCACTGTGTACGCACCTGTCGTTACTATGACAGCTAGCATTGCTTCACCACTGTGTACGCACCTGTCGTTACTATGACAGCTAGCGTTGCTTCACCACTGTGTAAACACCTGTCGTTACTATGACAGCTAGCGTTGCTTCACCACTGTGTACACACCTGTCGTTACTATGACAGCTAGCGTTGCTTCACCACTGTGTACACACCTGTCATTACTATGACAGCTAGCGTTGCTTCACCATTGTGTACACACCTGTCGTTACTATGACAGCTAGCGTTGCTTCACCACTGTGTACACACCTGTCGTTACTATGACAGGTAGCGTTGCTTCACCACTGTGTACTCACCTGTCGTTACTATGACAGCTAGCGTTGCTTCACCACTGTGTACGCACCTGTCGTTACTATGACAGCTAGCTTTGCTTCACCACTGTGTACACACCTGTCGTTACTATGACAGCTTGCGTTGCTTCACCACTGTGTACACACCTGTCGTTACTATGACAGCTAGCGTTGCTTCACCACTGTGTACACACCTGTCGTTACTATGACAGCTAGCGTTGCTTCACCACTGTGTACACACCTGCCGTTACTATGACAGCTAGCGTTGCTTCACCACTGTGTACACACCTGCCGTTACTATGACAGCTAGCGTTGCTTCACCACTGTGTACACACCTGTCGTTACTATGACAGCTAGCGTTGCTTCACCACTGTGTACGCACTTGTCGTTACTATGACAGCTAACATTGCTTCACCACTGTGTACGCACCTGTCGTTACTATGACAGCTAGCGTTGCTTCACCACTGTGTACACACCTGTCGTTACTATGACAGCTAGCGTTGCTTCACCACTGTGTACACACCTGTCGTTACTATGACAGCTAGCGTTGCTTCACCACTGTGTACACACCTGTCGTTACTATGACAGCTAGCGTTGCTTCACCACTGTGTACACACCTGTCATTACTATGACAGCTAGCGTTGCTTCACCACTGTGTACACACCTGTCGTTACTATGACAGCTAGCGTTGCTTCACCACTGTGTACACACCTGTCGTTACTATGACAGCTAGCGTTGCTTCACCACTGTGTACACACCTGCCGTTACTATGACAGCTAGCGTTGCTTCACCACTGTGTACACACCTGTAGTTACTATGACAGCTAGCGTTGCTTCACCACTGTGTACACACCTGTTGTTACTATGACAGCTAGCGCTGCTTCACCACTGTGTACGCACCTGTCGTTACTATGACAGCTAGCGTTGCTTCACCACTGTGTACGCACTTGTCGTTACTATGACAGCTAGCGTTGCTTCACCACTGTGTACACACCTGTCGTTACTATGAAAGCTAGCGTATCCATGTCAGCAAATGATTGCTGTCTGAACAAACACCAATCCGATTTGGTCACCTGCTAAAACATAGTTACAGTACATTTACATTTAGAAACAACATTATTACATTTGAATGTACTTCTACGGGGTTTCTCGTGATTCTACATGTATTTAAAATTATTTTCTCAAATTCTTCATTGAACGTTATTAACAAATGTTCAGAAATCTTCTGTAGCGTTCAGAGAAAAATATTATGCAAAAACACATCTACTCCGTTCGCAGAACATTAAGAACACGTACCATAAAAACCACAAGGAAGAAAACATTAGTAATGTTCAAAGAACATTCTAAGAAAGTTATTTAAAAACATTCCGTTCTCAGTGTCAACAAATGTCTTTATATCTTCTTAATTGTGTTTTTAACATTTTTTCAATGTATATTATTATGCAAACTTCTTGCAACTAATATAATGTTATTTATATGGGGGATACAACATATCCAGCTCTGCAGGTTTTGCTTTGAAGAGGCAGAATCATTAGGTCATTTGTTTTGGTACCGTCAATATGTAGCTTGGTTTGTTCTGTATTGTGTAATTTAACGAGGACACTGCCACAACTGAAGGTCTGATTGTTGGATTTGGATTCGTCCTGCACACGAAGAGACAACGCACACGATGTTAGCCCTCGGTGCAGTCACAGCTCTCAGGCACCTGGCTAACTGAGTGTCAGGCAAGAGAGAACAATAGGAAGGTACGGTAACACAGATGGACCAAACCAAAATAAACAAAACTATAATCAAGTGTATTTATGATATAGATTTGATAAAAGTGTTTGCACACAAAAAAATAACATTAGCTATGCAGCTGTAATGAAATAGAAACACACTGAATTATTATTATTACATTCTTAATAAAATCCCATCTTTTTTTGCCTTTACCCCCTTATCTTACCTCATTTGCTCACATCGTATATAGACTCATTTTTCTACTGTAATATTGACTGTATGTTTTGTTTTACTCCATGTGTAACTCTGTGTCGTTGTATGTGTCGAACTGCTATGCTTTATCTTGGCCAGGTCGCAGTTGCAAATGAGAACTTGTTCTCAACTTGACTACCTGGTTAAATAAAGGTGTTCTCAACTTGACTACCTGGTTAAATAAAGGTGTTCTCAACTTGACTACCTGGTTAAATAAAGGTGTTCTCAACTTGACTACCTGGTGAAATAAAGGTGAAATAAAGGTAAAAAATGTAACCTAGGGAACAACATCTCTACACATACAACCATATGTAGCTTGTTTTTGGTAACAGGTCCAGGAATGGCTTATGGATTCCAATATGAGCCTGGAGCTAACTCTGCAGATAGCACTGTTGTATGTACAGATAGCACTGCGAGGAGATCTGAAAAGTCATTGTCAATTGTTCAATAATATACAAATACTTTTGGCAAAAAACAAAGACTCTTTAATTTACAATCTGTAGAAACTACGGGAATAGAGCGTTTCAGTACTTTTTGTGAAACATCACAGCACAGTTGGAAAATACAATGCAAGTAGAAATCCAATATGGGTAGTGTTAAGAGATAGATGGCAGGGGTTGAATGGAGCTGAACGTTGGGACTAATAACAACAAGATAACTTGTGTAAAACATACTGTGCCCGTAAAGCTTATATAGGTTACAAACATTTGTGAAATAGCACAGTTTGAAAGATATGTCAAATAGAAATAGATTGGAGAGGTTGAAAGACAGGAGTAAAAACAAACAAAATATAACTGTGTCCATAAAATGTATTTAGTATGTATAAGCTGGAAATACAGGCCTAATGTCACGCCCTGACCTTAGAGATCCTCATTATGTTCAGGCCACTAATTGGCCACACCTGATCTTAATGAGTTCTTGTTTACTTTGAATTGGGTTCTGTTTCAGTAGCCTAAAATGAACAGCTTTGTATGTGTAGTAAAACAATCATAAAGATAAGTCCTCTATCTATCTCTATGGTGTGAATAGACTAAAATGAACATTGTTGTATGTGTAGTAAAACAATCTTAAAGATAAGTCCTCTATCTATCTCTATGGTGTGAATAGACTAAAATGAACATTGTTGTATGTGCAGTAAAACAATTATAAAGATAAGTCCTCTATCTATCTCTATGGTGTGAATAGACTAAAATGAACATTGTTGTATGTGTAGTAAAACAATCTTAAAGATAAGTCCTCTATCTATCTCTATGGTGTGAATAGACTAAAATGAACATCGTTGTATGTGCAGTAAAACAATTATAAAGATAAGTCCTCTATCTATCTCTATGGTGTGAATAGACTAAAATGAACATTGTTGTATGTGTAGTAAAACAATCTTAAAGATAAGTCCTCTATCTATCTCTATGGTGTGAATAGACTAAAATGAACATTGTTGTATGTGCAGTAAAACAATTATAAAGATAAGTCCTCTATCTGTCTCTATGGTGTGAATAGACTAAAATGAACATCGTTGTATGTGCAGTAAAACAATTATAAAGATAAGTCCTCTATCTATCTCTATGGTGTGAATAGACTAAAATGAACAGCTTTGTATGTGCAGTAAAACATGTTATTTCAGCTCCAACCTGGTGATGCAGTGAACTGATCCCATGGACAGAGAAGACTATAGGTTTGAATCTCACTAATGCGTGTCACAATAAATATGTTTGCCTAATTACTGCCGAAGGGAAATGAATTCCCATGTCTCCTATCTGTGCTTGATGTTGAAAACAGATAGCAGTTATCAGTTTTCAATAACATGCGTAGCCATGATCGCTGGTCACTTGTTAATTCAAGTTTAGATACAGAGTATAGCTATTGTGTATACCTACAGTATATACCTACAGCATGTATCTTGGGGTGGCAGGGTAGCCTAGTGGTTAGAGCGTTGGACTAGTAACTGGAATGTTGCAAGTTCAAACCTCTGACCTTACAAGGTAAAAATCTGTCATTCTGCCCCTGAACAGGCAGTTGACCCACTGTTCCTAGTCCATCATAGAAAATAAGATTTTTTTTCTTCTTGCCTAGTTAAATAAAGGTAAAATAAATAAAAAATAAAGGTAAAATTAAAAAATTAAAAATTAAATATAGCTACACTGGATAGCTACAGTCTATAGCTACAGTATATAGCTACACTGGATAGCTACAGTCTATAGCTACAGTATATAGCTACACTGGATAGCTACAGTCTATAGCTACAGTATATAGCTACACTGGATAGCTAAAGTCTATAGCTACAGTCTATAGCTACAGTCTATAGCTACAGTGTATAGCTACACTGGATAGCTACAGTCTATAGCTACAGTCTATAGCTACAGTCTATAGCTACAGTGTATAGCTACACTGGATAGCTACAGTCTATAGCTACACTGGATAGCTCCAGTCTATAGCTACAGTCTATAGCTACAGTGTACAGCTACAGTGTATTTCAACAGTATATAGCTACACTGTATAGCTACATTCTATAGCTACAGTGTAGAGCTATAGTGTATTCCTACAGTATATAGCTACACTATATAGCTACAGTCTATAGCTACAGTATATAGTTATTGTATACCTATAGTATATTGCTACAGTGTATTCCTACAGTCTATAGCTACACTGTATAGCTACAGTGTATTGCTACAGTATATAGCTACAGTGTATTGCTACAGTATATAGCTACAGTGTATAGTTATTGTATACCTATAGTATATTGCTACAGTGTATACCTACAGTAGATAGCTACAGTATATGACTACAGTCTATAGCTACAGTCTATAGCTACAGCATATAGCTACAGTCTATAGGTACAGTACATAGCTACAACATATAACTGCTGTATAAATCTACAGCATATAGCTACAGTGTATAACAGTCTATAGCTACAGTATATAGCTACAGTCTATAACAGTGTATAGCTACAGTATATAGCTACAGTCTATAACAGTTTATAGCTACAGCATATAGCTACAGTCTATAACAGTGTATAGCTACAGTATATAGCTACAGTCTATCAGTGTATAGCTACAGTATATAGCTACAGTATATAACAGTGTACAGCTACAGTATATAGCTACAGTCTATAGCTACAGTATATAGCTACAGTGTATAGTTATTGTATACCTATAGTATATTGCTACAGTGTATACCTACAGTAGATAGCTACAGTATATGACTACAGTCTATAGCTACAGTCTATAGGTACAGCCTATAGGTACAGTCTATAGCTACAACATAAAACTGCTGTGTAGCTACAGTATACATCTACAGCATATAGCTACAGTCTATAGCTACAGCATATAGCTACTGTGTAGCTACAGTATAAATATACAGTATATAGCTACAGTCTATAGCTACAGTCTATAGCTACAGTCTATAACAGTGTGTAGCTACAGTGTATAGCTACAGTCTATAACAGTGTATAGCTACAGTCTATAACAGTGTATAGCTACAGTCTATAGCTACAGTCTATAACAGTGTATAGCTACAGCGTATAGCTCCAGTCAATAGCTACAGCGTATAGCTACAGTCTATAGCTACAGTCTATGGCTATAGTGTATCTAGTGCTCATACAGACAGCATTCCTGTACCCCTTTGCTCAATTGAATTGGTTTTGTTTTGCCTCAAGATTCAGCATCTGGCCCTTTTTTTTTACAAGGATCATCGTGGCCAATAAGAAAGTTGATCCCTGATGCTATCAGAGTTCTAAAGATATTAAATTAAATTAGCTGACATCAAAACCTGTAGCTTGTTGACATTCAACCATTCCAACTCTATAACTTGTTTAGCAGTATTAATGTGAGAAAGAATAACTGTTGTGTTCTGACGTCTCTCTGACGGTTCTAAAGGTTTCAGATTCCCTTCTTCTTTAACACATAAACGGGTTGAATCCCTTTTAACGGTTTATTAAGTTATTTGGTAGGCAACGCACTTCAAGCAGCCTAAACATTCGTTGTCATATTATCATGTGTTGCCGAGCTGTCGTTATAAATAAAATAAAACATGATTCTTAATTGACTTGCCTGGCTAAATAAAATGAACATATTTGAACATCGCAGGAGGGCATCTATTTCCTGCCAGTTCCAGTTTGTTTTGCGTAGCTCGTTGTGTTTTTAAAATGTACTGGCACATTTTTAGAATTTGTACATATTATAATGTCTAGGGGCCTACTGTATTTGTCATTTTGGAGGTTGTAGTGAACTCAAAGGTGACAGTGGGGGTATTCCTGGCTGCATTCCATCTCTCCTCTGTGTCTCTGGCTCTCTGGTTGATGTCTATACAGAGGTGGACAGACAGACAGGCCAGCCGGCCTCTCCCAGTGTGGCTGTTTCACATACACAAGATTAAGTAGCTAAACTGACATCCAAGACCAATCGGGCCACCCAGGAGAGGCAGGGCCAGTGGCAGACCTGTCAGAGCCCCCCCCCCCACCACCACCACCCACTCCCCATTAATCTTCAAGCCTCTCCATCCCTGCCAACTCACATCTCCTTCAAACGGGAGAGAAGTGAAGTAACTCTCTTTCTCTCTCTGTTTTTCTCCTTTCACAATTCGTCCAACCCATCATTTAACTCTTTGGGGCACAATTCATCACCGCTGGTAAACCCGTTAGAGATACTTCTGTTCCCGGAGATCTGTTTTTGTTGGATTTGTTAATTGGTTCTTCAGGGATTTGGTAACCTAGTAGTCTCTCTGGCCCCTTTGGTCTTAGCCTATTTCAGGTGTTGTAAGTTCATTTATTTATTTTAAGAATACCAAAAAAATACAAAAATGTATGACCCCCCCCCAAAAAGACAAAATATTAAAAAAAACAATAAAAAAAACAATATGAGAATAAAATCTCTAACACTGACTATAGATATATAGACATAACTAGTAACTATAACTAACTATAGATACCATTTACACCTGATTCAACATGTAGATATATAGACTTAACTAGTAACTATAACT
>NC_088212.1:4017362-4112362 GCF_036934945.1 Oncorhynchus masou masou | reverse complement strand
GCCCTACATTAAATACACCCGATGAGCCCTACATTAAATGCACCCGATGAGCCCTATATTAACAAACTATAGTTTTGGCAAGTTGGTCAGGACATCTACTTTGTGCATGACACAAGTCATTTTTCCAACAACTGTTTAAGACAGATTATTTCACTTATAATTCACTGTATTACAATTCCAGTGTGTCAGAAGTTTACATACACTAAGTTGAATGTGCCTTTAAACAGCTTGGAATATTCCAGAAAATGATGTCAAGGCTTCAGAAGCTTCTGATAGGCTAATTGACATCATTTGAGTCACTTGGAGGTGTACCTGTGGATGTATATTAAGGCCTACCTTCAAAATCACTGCCTCTTTGCTTGACATCATGGAAAATCAAAAGAAATCAGACAAGACCTCAGAAAAAACATTGTAGACCTCCACAAGTCTGGTTCATCCTTGGGAGCAATTTCCAAATGCTTTAAGGTACCACATTCATCTGTGCAAACAATAGTACTCAAGTATTAACACCAAAAAGCTGTCATACCGCTCAGGAAGGAGACGTGTTTTGTCTCCTAGAGGTGAACGTACTTTGGTGAGAAAAGTGCAAATCAATCCCAGAACAGCAGCAAAGGACCTTGTGAAGATGCTGGAGGAAACGGATACAAAAGTACATATATCCACAATAAAACAAGTCCTATATCGACATAACCTGAAAGGCCGCTCAGTAAGGAAGAAGCCACTGCTCCAAAACCGCCATAAAAATGACAGACTATGGTTTGCAATTACACATGGGGACAAAGATAATATTTGTTGGAGAAATGTCTTCTGGTCTGATGAAACAAAAATAGAACTGTTTGGCCATAATGACCATCGTTATATTTGGAGGAAAAAGGGGGAAGCTTGCAAGCTGAAGAACACCATCAAAAACCGTGAAGCACGGGGGTGGCAGCATCATGTTGTGGGGGTGCTTTGCTGCAGGAGGGACTGGTGCACTTCACAAAATAGATGGCATCACGAGAAAGGTAAAGTATGTGGATATATTGAAGCAACATCTCAAGACATATGTCAGGAAATTAAAGCTTGGTCACAAATGGGTCTTCCAAGTGGACAATGACCCCAAGCATACTTCCAAGGTTGTGGCAAAATGTCTTAAGGACAACAAAGTCAAGGGATTGGAGTGGCCATCACAAAGCCCTGACTTCAATCCTATAGAAATTGTGTGGGCAGAACTGAAAAAAGTGTGTGTGAGCAAGGAGGCCTAAAAACCTGACTCAGTTAAACCAGCTCTGTCAGGGGGAATGGGCCAAAATTCACCCAACTTATTGTGGGAAGCTTGTGGAAGGCTACCTGAAACACTTGACCCAAGTTAAAAAAAAATGCAATGCTACCAAATACTAATTGAGTGGTTGTAATCATCTGACCCACTGGGAATGTGATGAAAGAAATACGAGCTTAAATAAATCATTCTCTCTACCATTATTCTGATATTTGATTAAATAAAGTGGTTATCCTAACTGACCAAAGACAGAGAATTTTTACCAGGATTAAATGACTGGAATTGTTGAAAACTGAGTTTAAATGTATTTGGCTAAGGCGTATGTAAACCTCCGACTACAATTACAATCTACAGTACCAGAGTTTGGACTCATTCAAGGGGTTTTCTCTTTTTTTACTATGCCAAGAGTGTGCAAAGCTGCCATCAAGACAACGGATGGCTACTTTGAAAAGTATATAATCTAAAATATATCTTGATTTGTTTAACGCAACAGTATTTGTGATAAAACTATCGGTAGAGTGTAAAATGCAATGGAAACACATTGACCATTCAATTTTTTATTCGGTACATGAAAAAGAAAATTGTCATCCCAAACTGATATTTATAATCTGATTGGTGGAAACACATCCTGGTGGGAAAACGTATGTTCTTTATGCAGATTTTTTTCGCATGAAAATCTGTCGCCAATTGGATGGAACCTTAGCTGATGATGATATCATCAAAAGGGGCCCTTTTCAGTGTTTAAAAGGATCGCTTGAAATGTCAACCTGTTTTGTTGGGATGGAGTCTTGGTGACGTCACCAGGCGATAGATTAGTTAATCACCCAATGAGAAAGAGAGTTCCAACAATAAGGTCGATTTAAACGCGTCGCTCCTTCATAACCTTTCCATAAAGCTAGAAATTGTGCTTTGAAATGGGTGTGTAGATGGGTAAATTACTACATTATGGGGGTTCCTGGGTCTGTATTGACGATCAGAGCAGAGCAAACATATGGAATTGTTTTAAGATTGGCGTTCCATGGATCATTTAGCTCTTTGATTTTGAATTTTACGACCTCTTTATATTGAAATATTGAATTTGGCCTTTACGAGCAAAGCCCGTAGAAACTCACTGAATAACACATTCATAAATGTCAAAAACAACAGTCAAAAAATGTATTATAAAGAATTACGTTTTGAAGTGTCCTTTATCTAGGGGTTATAAGAAAGGTGAGGAAATATTTTAGACACATATTTAACCTCTTATTTTTGTTAGCCCAGAACGACCTCCGTACTTCCATTCATTTGTATGGGTTACCCTCAGACGAGTGACACTTGCGAACATCATCGTGTTCGTGAGAGTCTCACCTTTCCATAGAGTGGTCATATTCGTTTTTGGCCAAACCGTTCGGACGTCAGAGACTTTTTCATGAGAAGACCGATTTTCTCATGGTCTGACAAACATCACTGCAGCTCGGGCCACCTTCCACCGCAGATACGAAGGGCCGACATAAGCGGATGAAACATATTGAGACGCAGCCCATAAAATAACACATCTCTACCTTGACACAGGTGCAGCAAGATACTCTAATTTAAAGAGTACATTTCATGCATAAACTGTTGTAGTTATAGTGAAACATAGTGAAATTCTGGTCTTCGTTTCAACAGTTCGCTGCAAAAGTGATTTAAATATATATATATATATATATATATATTTACAGAGAGTTTAAAAAGAAATGCTTCAATCACATTGGTTGTGAGATTGGGGTTCCATTCACCACAAAACGGGACAAACAGCCAATTGAGACGCTGCAGAATTCTGCAAAAATATACTTTATGTACAAGGCAAAACGACAAACAATGAATGCAGAGACAAATTAGGATTATACCCGCTAAATTATCAAAATCCTGAAAAAACCACCTACAACCTCACCTACAGAGAGACAAACCTAGAGAAGAGTCTCCATCAGCCAGCTGGTTCTGGGGCTCTAATAAGAAACACAGACCCCACAGAGCCTCAGGACAGAAACACATTTCGACCCAACCACACTGGAAAGAATCAACCAAAAACAATTGCACATTTAAATGCTATTTGGCACTAAACCGAGTGTACACAACGGCAGACTGACCATTGTGCCTGAAACTAAATTAAATAGCAAAATGTGCCTACTCTGGTCCTGGCATGTGCGCTCTAGCCATCAGCTTGCAGATACAGTGAGTCTAGTCTACATGAGATTTTTATGGACAAGAGTGAGAATTTTTTTGTCAAAGAGCAGTCAAGCATCGATCATCATGTTACCAGAATCATATCCTCGATATTTATTGGAGGAGCATCAAGGTCGCCGTGCATTTACACCACCCTCTAAAGTTCATCAAAACATCACATCATTGCGTGACTCCAAGATTACTTCGATTTGATGGTTATTATATAAAAAAATCTGTCCATGAAGTCGTTTTCCAACGACTTGCATAATTAATTTTAGAAAAGGATCCCACCATGTTCGACGATCTGCATTTATGAAATTTGTTTCCATCACAGCTGCTGTGATTTGTTTTTTAAATAGTGGAAGGAAACGTTGATAGTTTCTCAATATCATTCCAACCTTCTGGTGTTGAAATATTACCTACTTTCTCCCCTACAATGGATACGACCTAGCCAGTGCTAGACAGGGAAACCCCTGGTAAACCCCTAGTAAACCCCTGGTAAACCACTAGTAAACCCCTGGTAAACCCCTGGTAAACCCTTAGTAAACCCCTGGTAAACCCCTAGTAAAGCCCTAGTAAACCCCTGGTAAACCCCTAGTAAACCCCTGGTAAACCCCTAGTAAACCCCTGGTAAACCCCTAGTAAACCTCTGGTAAACCCCTGGTAAACCCCTGGTAAACCTCTGGTAAACCCCTGATAAACCTCTGGTAAACCCCTGGTAAACCTCTGGTAAACCCCTGGTAAACCCCTGGTAAACCTCTGGTAAACCCCTGGGGAACCAATGGTAAACCCCCAGTAAACCTCTGGTACACCCCTAGTAAACCCCAAGTAAACCCCTAGTAAACCCTGGTAAACCTCTGGTAAACTCTGAGTAAACCTCTGGTAAACCCCTAGTAAACCTCTGGTAAACCACTGGTAATCCTCTAGTAAACCCCTAGTAAACAACTAGTAAACATCTGTTAAACCCCTGGTAAACCTCTGGTAAACCTCTGTTAAACCCCTGGTAAACCTCTGGTAAACTCTGAGTAAACCTCTGGTAAACCCCTAGTAAACCTCTGGTAAACCCCTAGTAAACCTCTGTTAAACCCCTAGTAAACCTCTGGTAAACCACTAGTAAACCTCTGTTAAACCCCTAGTAAACCTCTGGTAAATCCCTAGTAAACCCCTGGTAAACCCCTAGTAAACCCCTGGTAACCTCTAGTAAACCCCTAGTAAACCTCTGGTAAACCCTGGGAAACCCCTGGTAACTTCTGTTAAACCCCTAGTAAACCTCTGGTAAACCCCTGGGAAACCCCTGGGAAACCCCTGGTAAACCTCTGGTACACCCCTAGTAAACCTCTAGTAAACCTCTGGTAAACCCCTAGTAAACCCCTGGGAAACCCATGGAAACACCTGGTAAACACCTGGTAAAACCTCTTGTAAACCCCTGGTAAACCGCTAGTAAACCTCTGTTAAACCCCTAGTAAACCTCTGGTAAACCCCTGGGAAACCCTGGGAAAACCCTGGTAAACCTTTGGTAAACCCCTGGGAAACCCCTGGTAAACCTCTGGTACACCCCTAGTAAACCTCTAGTAAACCCCTGTGTCACGTAGAGTAGGCCAGAAGGCTAAACTGGATAACCTAACCTCTATCAAAATAAAAAGATGGCGGAACCGCAAAAGTTCTTCTGTGCAAAGGTGTTTATTTACAAGTGATTCCGGAACAAAAAAACAACAGTACTGCCATCAACGTCTACCTTATGGGACAGCTTAAAAACAATGCTGCCCCATCCACAGCTCAATCCAAACTGCCTTTCTAGAGACTGAAAGAGAGGCTCCTTTTGTAGGGCTAGCCCCTCCCCTCAGAACAATTAACCCTAATTAATTAATCAATTAACAATAGAAACCTACATTTTCCATGAACTAAACATACTAAAGGATATACATTGCAACACAGTTTTAAACAATATCCCAACATAACATTTAATACATTACATCACTACTGACAATATCTTTCAATATGCCCATATGCATTTATGAGCCATTTGGGACAGGCACTATAAAGCCAACCCAATTCCCTTAGCTCGGGTCCTTTTCCAGCATACCCGGAAGCTACAGAGATGGAGAGAGAGGAACAGAACAAACAAACAATGCGCTCATCCACAACATTGATAAGTATAATAATTATTGTATCTCTCAAATATGAGCATTGACAAGTGTGAAATGTATGCACCAAGACAGAAGTTAATTTGTGTGTCGACCCACATTGTTAACTTATCTTATAATGGTGCAGGGAGGAGTGATGAATATGTGTGTGCGTTAAAGACCCAAATGCTGCCCGTGGCCAGTGACGGACTTCTACGTCACACCCTGGTAAACCCCTAGTAAACCTCTGGTAAACCCCTAGTAAACCTCTGGTAAACCCCTGGTAAACCTCTAGTAAACCCCTAGTAAACCGCTAGTAAACCTCTGTTAAACCCCTGGTAAACCCCTGGCAAACCTCTGGTAAACTCCGAGTAAACCTCTGGTAAACCCCTAGTAAACCTCTGGTAAACCCCCAGTAAACCTCTGTTAAACCCCTAGTAAACCTCTGGTAAACCACCAGTAAACCTCTGTTAAACCCCTAGTAAACCTCTGGTAAACCCCTAGTAAACCTCTGTTAAACCCCTAGTAAACCTCTGGTAAACCCCCAGTAAACCCAGAGTAAAAACCTGGTAAACCCCTGGTAAACCTCTGGTAAACCCCCAGTAAACCCATAGTAAACCCCCTAGTAATCCCTAGTAAACTCCTAGTAAACCCCTAGTAAACCCATGATAACCTCTGGTAAACCCCTAGTAAACCTCTGGTAAACCCCTGGTAAACCTCTGGTAAACCCCTAGTAAACCTCTGGTAAACACCTGGTAAACCCTGGGTAACCCCTGGTAACTTCTGGTAAACCCCTAGTAAACCTCTAGTAAATCCCTGGTAAACCTATAGTAAACCTCTGGTAAACCCATAGTAAACTCCTGGGAAACCCCTGGCAAAACCCTAGTAAACCCTGGTAAACCTCTGGTAAACTCTGAGTAAACCCATAGTAAACCCCTAGTAAACATCTGTTAAACCCCTGGTAAACCCCTAGTAAACCTCTGGTAAACCCCTAGTAAACCTCTGGTAAACCCTTAGTAAACCTCTGTTAAACCCCTAGTAAACCTTTGGTAAACCACTAGTAAACCTCTGTTAAACCCCTAGTAAACCTCTGGTAAATCCCTAGTAAACCCCTGGTAAACCCCTAGTAAACCCCTGGTAACCTCTGGTAAACCCCTAGTAAACCTCTGGTAAACCCTGGGAAACCCCTGGTAACTTCTGTTAAACCCCTAATAAACCTCTGGTAAACCCCTGGGAAACCCCTGGGAAACCCCTGGTAAACCTCTGGTACACCCCTAGTAAACCTCTAGTAAACCCCTGGTAAACCTATAGTAAACCTCTGGTAAACCCCTTGTAAACTCCTGGGAAACCCCTGGCAAACCCCTAGTAAACCCTGGTTAACCTCTGGTAAACTCTGAGTAAACCTCAGGTAAACCCCTAGTAAACCTCTGGTAAACCCCTAGTAAACCTCTGTTAAACCCCTAGTAAACCACTGGTAAACCTCTAGTAAACCTCTGTTAAACCCCCAGTAAACCCATAGTAAACCCCTAGTAAACTTCTGTTAAACCCCTGGTAAACCCCTAGTAAACCTCTGGTAAACCCCTGATAAACCCCTGGTAAACCCCTAGTAAACCCCTGGTAAACCAATAGTAAACCCCTAGTAAACCTCTGGTAAACCCCTGGTAAACCCCTAGTAAACCTCTGTTAAACCCCTAGTAAACCTCTGGTAAACCCTTAGTAAACCTCTGGTAAACCCCTAGTAAACCTCTGGTAAACCCCTGGTAAACCCTGGGAAACCCCTGGTAAACCCACTAGTAAACCCCTAGTAAACCCCTGGTAAACCTCTGGTAAACCTCTGGTGAACCCCTGGTAAACCCTGGGAAACCCCTAGTAAACCTCTGGTAAACCCCTAGTAAACCTCTGGTAAACCCCTGGTAAACCTCTGGTAAACCCCTAGTAAACCTCTGGTAAACCCCTAGTAAACCTCTGGTAAACCCCTAGTAAACCTCTGGTAAACCCCTGGTAAACCCTTTGAAACCCCTGGTAACCTCTGGTAAACCCCTAGTAAACCTCTGGTAAACCCCTGGTAAACCTCTGGTAAACCCCTGGTAAACCTCTGGTAACCCCCTAGTAAACCTCTGGGAAACCCTGGGAAACCCCTGGTAACCTCTGGTAAACCCCTAGTAAACCTCTGGTAAACCCCTGGTAACCTCTGGTAAACCCCTAGTAAACCTCTGGTAAACCCTTGGTAAACCTCTAGTAAACCCCTAGTAAACCTCTGGTACACCCCTAGTAAACCTCTGGTACACCCCTAGTAAACCAACTGGTAAACCTCTGGTAAACCCCTAGTAAACCTCTGGTACACCCCTAGTAAACCCCTGGTAAACCTATAGTAAACCTCTGGTAAACCCCTTGTAAACTCCTGGGAAACCCCTGGCAAACCCCTAGTAAACCCTGGTTAACCTCTGGTAAACTCTGAGTAAACCTCAGGTAAACCCCTAGTAAACCTCTGGTAAACCCCTAGTAAACCTCTGTTAAACCCCTAGTAAACCACTGGTAAACCTCTAGTAAACCTCTGTTAAACCCCCAGTAAACCCATAGTAAACCCCTAGTAAACTTCTGTTAAACCCCTGGTAAACCCCTAGTAAACCTCTGGTAAACCCCTGATAAACCCCTGGTAAACCCCTAGTAAACCCCTGGTAAACCAATAGTAAACCCCTAGTAAACCTCTGGTAAACCCCTGGTAAACCCCTAGTAAACCTCTGTTAAACCCCTAGTAAACCTCTGTTAAACCCCTAGTAAACCACTGGTAATCCTCTAGTAAACCTCTGTTAAACCCCTAGTAAACCTCTGGTAAACCCCCAGTAAACCCATAGTAAACCCCTAGTAAACCTCTGTTAAATCCCTGGTAAACCCCTAGTAAACCTCTGGTAAACCCCTGATAAACCCCTGGTAAACCCCTAGTAAACCCCTGGTAAACCAATAGTAAACCCCTAGTAAACCTCTGGTAAACCCCTGGTAAACCCCTAGTAAACCTCTGTTAAACCCCTAGTAAACCTC
Organism: Oncorhynchus masou masou; assembly: GCF_036934945.1. NCBI lineage: Eukaryota > Metazoa > Chordata > Actinopteri > Salmoniformes > Salmonidae > Oncorhynchus > Oncorhynchus masou. Next base: position 4,103,758 of record NC_088212.1, on the reverse strand, counting down.
TGGTAAACCCTTAGTAAACCTCTGGTAAACCCCTAGTAAACCTCTGGTAAACCCCTGGTAAACCCTGGGAAACCCCTGGTAAACCCACTAGTAAACCCCTAGTAAACCCCTGGTAAACCTCTGGTAAACCTCTGGTGAACCCCTGGTAAACCCTGGGAAACCCCTAGTAAACCTCTGGTAAACCCCTAGTAAACCTCTGGTAAACCCCTGGTAAACCTCTGGTAAACCCCTAGTAAACCTCTGGTAAACCCCTAGTAAACCTCTGGTAAACCCCTAGTAAACCTCTGGTAAACCCCTGGTAAACCCTTTGAAACCCCTGGTAACCTCTGGTAAACCCCTAGTAAACCTCTGGTAAACCCCTGGTAAACCTCTGGTAAACCCCTGGTAAACCTCTGGTAACCCCCTAGTAAACCTCTGGGAAACCCTGGGAAACCCCTGGTAACCTCTGGTAAACCCCTAGTAAACCTCTGGTAAACCCCTGGTAACCTCTGGTAAACCCCTAGTAAACCTCTGGTAAACCCTTGGTAAACCTCTAGTAAACCCCTAGTAAACCTCTGGTACACCCCTAGTAAACCTCTGGTACACCCCTAGTAAACCAACTGGTAAACCTCTGGTAAACCCCTAGTAAACCTCCGGTACACCCCTAGTAAACCAACTGGTAAACCTCTGGTAAACCCCTAGTAAACCTCTAGTAAACCCCTGGTAAACCTCTAGTAAACCCCTGGTAAACCCCTAGTAAACCTCTGGTAAACCCCTAGTAAACCTCTGGTAAACCCCTGGTAAACCCCTGTTAAACCCCTGGTAAACCTCTGGTAAACCCCTGGTAAACCCCTAGTAAACCTCTGGTAAACCCCTAGTAAACCCCTGTTAAACCCCTAGTAAACCTCTGGTAAACCTCTGGTAAACCACTGGTAAACCTCTGGTAAACCCCTGGTAAACCCCTGGTAAACCCCTAGTAAACCCCTGTTAAACCCCTGGTAACCTCTGGTAAACCCCTGGTAAACCTCTGGTAAACCCCTAGTAAACCTCTGGCAAATCCCTGGCAAACCCCTGGTAACCTCTGGTAAACCCCTAGTAAACCCCTGGTATACCTCTGGTAAACCTCTGGTAAACCCCTGGTAAACCCCTGGTATTCCTCTGGTAAAACCCTGGTAAACCCCTTTTAAACCCCTGGTAAACCCCTGGTAACCCCTAGTAAACCCCTGGTAAACCCCTGGTATTCCTCTGGTAAACCCCTGGTAACCCCTGGTAAACCCCTGGTAAACCTGTGGTAAACCTCTGATAATCCCCTAGTAAAACCCTGGTAAACACTAGTCCAGGAGGACAAACTAAAAAGAAAAATCCATGTTATCCCTGATTTGACAAATACGTCTTGAAAAGAAAAATGGCCTAGACATCTTTAAATGTCAAGATAATGTAACTGTTAAAGGCGTTTAGAGGAATAACTACTAGTCGTCTACCATCAACAGACAAATGAGGTTGAGAGGAGCTCTTCTTTGATCACCTGCTGTCAGCTACACACGAGACAGAGAAGGACTCCTACACAGATCTCATTCCCTGTCCACCTATAGACTCCACAGACTGATAGGGCTTCCTGCTGCCAGTGATCCATCATGATTTAGTCCCAAATGTTCCCCTTTTCCCTGCATAGTGCACTACTGTTGACTAGAGCCCATTGCGCCCTGGTGAAAAGTTCGGCACTGAAAAGGACATAGCGGACCATTTGCAGTGCACCCTGACTGCAGCTGTCCCTCCACTCTATACTTTCCACATTTGAACTTGATGGTAAATTAACGAGGCAATCCTACCTCCATCCCCTTCCCTAATGTATACATTGGTTTCCTGGACGACCAGAGAAGACTTACTCACTGAGACGTTGAGATGGATTCCTTCAGTCTTTTATTGATGTCTTTTTGACTTTAAATAGTGTTGCATTAGATGGATGGTCCAGCAGATGATAGGTATTACATGTACCTGGGAGCTGACGTTGTCGGAGTTCAAACACACACACACACACACACAGACACACAGACACACACACACACACACACACACATCCCCACACACATACACACACGTGTGCACACACACACACACACGTGCACACACACGTACACGCACCAACACAAGGGAACACACACACACACACATCCCCACACACGTGCACACACACACACGTACACGCACCAACACAAGGGAACACACACACACACACATCCCCACACACGTGCACACACACACACGTACACGCACCAACACAAGGGAACACACACACACACACATTCCTTAATTCATTCCCTTGGCTGTGTTGTTGACATGTTGAGGGGTCCAACAACCAGAGTCTGATTACAGGAGATTTCAACTCTAAAAACAACAGGGGGAACTTCTTCTTTTTAAAGAGTGCCTGACAAACTTCTCTACCCTGACTGCACACAAGCCATTTTAGGATTATATATATGTTTTTAAACTACAGCAACAAGGAAGGAACAAGCAACAAACATACACGTACACGGCAGGATAGCCTAGTGGTTAGAGCGTTGGACTAGTAACCGCAAGGTTGCAAGTTCAAACCCCCGAGCTGACAAGGTACAAATCTGTCGTTCTGCCCCTGAACAGGCAGTTAACCCACTGTTCCTAGGCCGTCATTGAACATAAGAATTTGTTCTTAACTGACTTGCCTGGTAAAATAAAGATTTAATACTAAAACAGGATTGCTTTTTGAACACGTAGATATGAATTTAAGAATGAAAAGAATGAAGTGAAGAGCATGACGTGATAGAGGATCCAGAGGGGATCCATTCTGCAGGGCAACAGCGAGAGCAGGTTTGTGTCTTCAGATCAGGATCAGGTCCAGTGTACTCAGCAGACCTCCTCCTAGTCCTTTTCTCCCAGGAGCCTCCATGAGGCTTCACACTGGGCTTCTTCTCCATCTTCGCTGTGATGTCGTAGCTCCTCTATCATTACCCATCTCCACTATCATTACCCATCTCCTCTATCATTACCCATCTCCTTCTGTCATTACCCATCTCCTCTATCATTACCCATCTCCTCTATCATTACCCATCTCCTCTATCATTACCCATCTCCACTGTTGTTACCCATCTCCTCTATCATTACCCATCTCCTCTGTCATTACCCATCTCCTATACCAATACCCATCTCCTCTATCATTACCCATATCCTCTATCATTACCATCTCCTCTATCATTACCATCTCCTCTATCATTACCCATCTCCTCTATCATTACCCATCTCCTCTATCATTACCCATCTCCTCTATCGTTACCCATCTCCTTCTGTCATTACCCATCTCCTATATCATTACCCATCTCCTCTATCATTACCCATCTCCTCTATCATTACCCATCTCCACTGTTGTTACCCATCTCCTCTATCATTACCCATCTCCTCTATCATTACCCATCTCCTCTATCATTACCCATCTCCTATGTCATTACCCATCTCCTATACCAATACACATCTCCTCTATCATTACCCATATCCTCTATCATTACCGATCTCCTTCTGTCATTACCCATCTCCTATATCATTACCCATCTCCTCTATCATCACCCATCTCCTCTATCATTACCTATCTCCTCTATCATTACCCATCTCCTCTATCATTACCCATCTCCTCTATCATTACCCATCTCCTCTATCATTACCCATCTCCACTGTTGTTACCCATCTCCTGTATCATTAACCATCTCCTCTATCATTACCATCTCCTCTATCATTACCCATCTCCTCTATCATTACCCATCTCCTCTATCATTACCCATCTCCTATGTCATTACCCATCTCCTATACCAATACCCATCTCCTCTATCATTACCCATCTCCTCTATCATTACCCATCTCCTCTATCATTACCCATCTCCTCTATCATTACCCATCTCCTTCTGTCATTACCCATCTCCTATATCATTACCCATCTCCTCTATCATTACCCATCTCCTCTATCATTACCCATCTCCTCTATCATTACCCATCTCCTCTATCATTACCCATCTCCACTGTTGTTACCCATCTCCTCTATCATTACCCATCTCCTCTATCATTACCATCTCCTCTATCATTACCCATCTCCTCTATCATTACCCATCTCATCTATCATACCCATCTCCACCGTTGTTACCCATCTCCTCTATCATTACCCATCTCCTCTATCATTACCCATCTCCTCTATCATTACCCATCTCCTCTATCATTACCCATCTCCTCTGTCATTACCCATCTCCTCTATCATTATCCATCTCCTCTATCAGTACCCATCTCCTCTATCATTAACCATCTCCTCTATCATTACCCATCTCCACTGTTGTTACCCATCTCCTCTATCATTACACATCTCCACTGTTGTTACCCATCTCCTCTATCATTATCCATCTCCACTGTTGTTACCCATCTCCTCTATCATTACAAATCTCCTCTATCATTACGAATCTCCTATATCATTACCCATCTCCTCTATCATTACCCATCTCCACTGTTGTTACCCATCTCCTCTATCATTACCCATCTCCTCTGTCATTACCCATCTCCTCTATCATTACCCATCTCCACTGTTGTTACCCATCTCCTCTATCATTACCCATCTCCTCTATCATTACCCATCTCCACTGTTGTTACCCATCTCCTCTATCATTACCGATCTCCTCTATCATTACCGATCTCCTCTATCATTACCCATCTCCACTGTTGTTACCCATCTCCTCTATCATTACCCATCTCCTCTATCATTACCCATCTCCTCTATCATTACCCATCTCCACTGTTGTTACCCATCTCCTCTATCATTACCCATCTCCTCTATCATTACCCATCTCCTCTATCATTACCCATCTCCTCTGTCATTACCCATCTCCTCTATCATTACCCATCTCCTCTATCAGTACCCATCTCCTCTATAATTACCCATCTCCTCCATCATTACCCATCTCCTCTATAATTACCCATCTCCTCCATCATTACCCATCTCCTCTGTCAATACCCATCTCCTCTATATTTACCCATCTCCTCTATCATTACCCATCTCCTCTATCATTACCCATCTCCACTGTTTTTACCCATCTCCTCTATCATTACCCATCTCCTCTATCATTACCCATCTCCTCTATCAATACCCATCTCCACTGTTGTTACCCATCTCCTCTATCATTACCCATCTCCTCTATCATTACCCATCTCCTCTATCATTACCCATCTCCTCTATCATTACCATCTCCTCTATCATTACCCATCTCCACTGTTTTTACCCATCTCCTCTATCATTACCCATCTCCTCTATCATTACCCATCTCCTCCATCATTACCCATTTCCTCTATCATTACCCATCTCCACTGTTGTTACCCATCTCCTCTATCATTACCCATCTCCTCTATCGTTACCATCTGCTCTATCATTACCCATCTCCACTGTTGTTACCCATCTCCTCTATCATTACCCATCTCCTCTATCATTACCCATCTCCTCTATCATTACCCATCTCCTCTATCATTACCCATTTCCTCTATCATTACCCATCTCCACTGTTGTTACCCATCTCCTCTATCATTACCCATCTCCTCTATCATTACCATCTGCTCTATCATTACCCATCTCCACTGTTGTTACCCATCTCCTCTATCATTACCCCTCTCCTCTATCATTACCCATCTCCACTGTTGTTACCCATCTCCTCTATCATTACCCATCTCCTCTATCATTACCATCTCCTCTATCATTACCCATCTCCACTATTGTTACCCATCTCCTCTATCATTACCCATCTCCACTGAATATATGGATGTCATTATTAAATCAGACTTTAGTTTTGGAGACACATTTACTTCTAACACCTCTGAAATGCCTGGCTCTGAAATGCCTGGCTATGAAATGCCTGGCTCTGAAATGCCTGGCTATGAAATGCCTGGCTCTGAAATGCCTGGCTCTGAAATGCCTGGCTCTGAAATGCCTGGCTCTGAAATGCCTGGCTCTGAAATGCCTGGCTCTGAAATGCCTGGCTAAAACACCTTATGTTAGAGTTATAATCCTATCAGGAAAACAGATAATGGATGGCATCATGGGTCAAGTTAAGAAAACAATCATTTCTTATTGGAAAACTTAAAATATAACATCCTTGTTTCCCTTAGTTCCAGACAGTTTAAGCTACTCAATTTTTTCTTTGTAATAAAAAAATGAAAGCCTAGTTAAACGTAGTAAAACATATATATATATATTTAGCCTTAAAATAATAGTCCAACAAACGTATGCAAATCTGAAAATTGTGATTTTATGTTGCCTAGGTAGGTTTTGAAAAAATATTTATATATACAAAAAATACAGACAATTAGTTAACATACCTTGACCTAAATGAAACACAAAGACCTCGAGCACAATTAGCCTGGTCCCTGGTGGTGCAGGATTGGAGGGGCTATAATCTTTGGATATAAAATATATGCATATTTCTGGTTGGTCCAACTGAATCTCATTCAGCACCCTATAGAGAACCTGGTCCAATTCTTCTGGGAATTAGCAAACAAGCGTTGGGAAGTCGGTGACAAAACCCAGACCAACCTCCCAGCACGCCCGGCCACAGCCACCCAGGACTGGAGGGCCTTCCAGGGCGCTCTCCTTTCAATACAAGACTTTCACACATTTCAATGGCCATTGCAACTTCAAAGAATCACATTTTCATCATTGTCTGTCATCTGCCAGTTGATTTGTATAAAGGGGGCCTTTTGCATGAACGCCACACAAAAGCCGGCGGCAGAGCTAGGCTATCTGGCTGCACAGCTAACTGGCTACAGAGCTATCTGGCTACAGAGCTATCTGGCTGCACATTTAACTGGCTACAGAGCTATCTGGCTGCACAGCTATCTGGCAACAGAGCTATCTGGCTGCAAAGCTATCTGGCTGCACGTTTAACTGGCTACAGAGCTATCTGGCTACAGAGCTATCTGGCTACAGAGCTAACTGGCTACAGAGCTAACTGGCTGCACATTTAACTGGCTACAGAGCTATCTGGCTACATAGATAACTGGCTACAGAGCTAACTGGCTACACAGCTAACTGGCTACACAGCTATCTGGCTACAGAGATAACTGGCTACAGAGCTAACTGGCTGCATAGCGAACTGGCTACACAGCTAACTAGCTGCACAGCTAACTGGCTACAGAGCTAACTGGCTACAGAGCTAACCTGCTACAGAGCTAACCGGCTACAAAGCTAACTGGCTACAGAGCTAACTGGCTACAGAGCTAACTGGCTGCAGAGCTAACTGGCTACAGAGCTAACTGGCTGCACAGCTCGGAAGCTCCCCCCAACATTCCAACAGACGGCTAGCTAAGCCTGATAAATTAAAGGCTGATATATCACTACAACTTGTTTGACTGAAACAACAAGCTTTCACCCACATTAGATTTAGACCAGATAGTGTTTAATCACATCCTCTCACATTCATAAAACCACAACAACAAAAAAATCAAACAAAACAAAAAAAAGAAGAGGAAAGAGGTGAGAGGAGAGAGAAGAGGGAAAGAAAGGTTGAAGAGATATTGGTCATTATTTCCGGTTGCTCTATCTAATGAACCTTAACAATTCCCACAGAGCTGAGCAAAACAGAGTACTTTCAGTAGGAGGAGGCTGAGGGGGAGACAGGAGAGGTAGGGGCGATGGTTCGTGACACAATAACAGACTGGAGGGACAGTGTGAGAGCGAGAGAGAGGGAGGAGACATGAAAACAAAGCAGGCAGAATCTCTTTTTTGGTCTTAGCAGCAGTGACAACACATCAAATATGGTAAAGGTTCTGTGTCACACAGTGGTGCTTGCCTATAGAGTAGTTAGTAGACTCGGTCTAGACAGAGATGTTGCCTATAGAGTAATTAGTAGACTCGGTCTAGACAGAGATGTTGTCTGTAGAGTAGTTAGTAGACTCGGTCTAGACAGAGATGTTGTCTGTAGAGTAATTAGTAGACTCGGTCTAGACAGAGATGTTGCCTATAGAGTAATTAGTAGACTCGGTCTAGACAGAGATGTTGTCTGTAGAGTAATTAGTAGACTCGGTCTAGACAGAGATGTTGCCTATAGAGTAATTAGTAGACTCGGTCTAGACAGAGATGTTAGTCTGTAGAGTAGTTAGTAGACTCGGTCTAGACAGAGATGTTGTCTGTAGAGTAATTAGTAGACTCGGTCTAGACAGAGATGTTGTCTGTAGAGTAGTTAGTAGACTCGGTCTAGACAGAGATGTTGTCTGTAGAGTAGTTAGTAGACTCGGTCTAGACAGAGATGTTGCCTATAGAGTAGTTAGTAGACTCGGTCTAGACAGAGATGTTGCCTATAGAGTAGTTAGTAGACTCGGTCTAGACAGAGATGTTGTCTGTAGAGTAATTAGTAGACTCGGTCTAGACAGAGATGTTGTCTGTAGAGTAGTTAGTAGACTCGGTCTAGACAGAGATGTTGTCTGTAGAGTAGTTAGTAGACTCGGTCTAGACAGAGATGTTGTCTGTAGAGTAGTTAGTAGACTCGGTCTAGACAGAGATGTTGTCTGTAGAGTAATTAGTAGACTCGGTCTAGACAGAGATGTTGTCTGTAGAGTAATTAGTAGACTCGGTCTAGACAGAGATGTTGTCTGTAGAGTAGTTAGTAGACTCGGTCTAGACAGAGATGTTAGTCTGTAGAGTAGTTAGTAGACTCGGTCTAGACAGAGATGTTGTCTGTAGAGTAGTTAGTAGACTCGGCCTAGACAGAGATGTTGTCTGTAGAGTAGTTAGTAGACTCGGCCTAGACAGATATGTTAGTCTGTAGAGTAGTTAGTAGACTCGGCCTAGACAGAGATGTTGTCTGTAGAGTAGTTAGTAGACTCGGTCTAGACAGAGATGTTAGTTTGTAGAGTAGTTAGTAGACTCGGCCTAGACAGAGATGTTGTCTGTAGAGTAGTTAGTAGACTCGGCCTAGACAGAGATGTTGTCTGTAGAGTAGTTAGTAGACTCGGCCTAGACAGAGATGTTGTCTGTAGAGTAGTTAGTAGACTCGGCCTAGACAGAGATGTTGTCTGTAGAGTAGTTAGTAGACTCGGCCTAGACAGAGATGTTGTCTGTAGAGGAGTTAGTAGACTCGGTCTAGACAGAGATGTTGTCTGTAGAGTAGTTAGTAGACTCGGTCTAGACAGAGATGTTGTCTGTAGAGTAGTTAGTAGACTCGGTCTAGACAGAGATGTTAGTCTGTAGAGTAGTTAGTAGACTCGGCCTTGACAGAGATGTTGTCTGTAGAGTAGTTAGTAGACTCGGCCTAGACAGAGATGTTGTCTGTAGAGTAGTTAGTAGACTCGGCCTAGACAGAGATGTTGTCTGTAGAGTAGTTAGTAGACTCGGCCTAGACAGATATGTTAGTCTGTAGAGTAGTTAGTAGACTCGGCCTAGACAGAGATGTTGTCTGTAGAGTAGTTAATAGACTCGGCCTAGACGGAGATGTTGTCCAAATTAAGTTAGGCTACTGCACAGAGATGTTACAGTGATGTTCTTTGGAAACGGTAGGATGTCAGCACTGATTGAAAGCATTGTGAACAGTTCAATAAAAACATCAAGACATTTAGCCCAGCCAGATGTAATGGTTCAGTGTTCAGGATAGAAAACAGGTATTCTAGGCCCTAAATCCTTTCAGGTGCTGAGGTGGGGATTTTCAACAAGATTTTCATTTGCAGACGTTGTTTATGCTAAATTGAACATTGTGTCCTTACAAAGTACAAATAAAACCCTTTCAAAGCACTAACACATGTTTTATAAGTGGTCGAACAAAGAAAAACAATACATTGTAACACATGTCTGCAATTCTTCCCCACATGTTAAGATTTAAGAAATGCTGAAAGATTTGAAGTCATTTAATAAAGCAAGTAGCAATGAAAAACAGTACATTATTACACATGGTTTATAAGTGGTCTAACAGAGAAAAACAGTACATAATTACACATGTTTACAAATCCTGGACAAATATACATATATATATATATATATATATATATATATATATATATATATATATATATATAGTTCAGTGAAGATCAATTACAGATTGCACCCAAAATGGCACACTATTCCCTTGGTAGTGCACTATTTATGACCAAGGCCCATAGTCTAACATAGTGCACCATATCCTGGGAAGCACAGAGCGGGTCTATTGTTCGACCAGGACACTTGCATGACAACTCAAATCAAACCAAATCCAATTGTATTTGTGACATGTGCAGAATACAACAGGTGTAGTAGACCTCACAGTGAAATGCTGAATACAACAGGTGTAGTAGACCTCACAGTGAAATGCTGAATACAACAGGTGTAGTAGACCTCACAGTGAAATGCTGAATACAACAGGTGTAGTAGACCTCACAGTGAAATGCTGAATACAACAGGTGTAGTAGACCTCACAGTGAAATGCTGAATACAACAGGTGTAGTAGACCTCACAGTGAAATGCTGAATACAACAGGTGTAGTAGACCTCACAGTGAAATGCTGAATACAACAGGTGTAGTAGACCTCACAGTTAAATGCTGAATACAACAGGTGTAGTAGACCTCACAGTGAAATGCTGAATACAACAGGTGTAGTAGACCTTACAGTGAAATGCTGAATACAACAGGTGTAGTAGACCTCACAGTGAAATGCTGAATACAACAGGTGTAGTAGACCTCACAGTGAAATGCTGAATACAACAGGTGTAGTAGACCTTACAGTGAAATGCTGAATACAACAGGTGTAGTAGACCTCACAGTGAAATGCTGAATACAACAGGTGTAGTAGACCTCACAGTGAAATGCTGAATACAACAGGTGTAGTAGACCTAACTGTGAAATACTGAATACAACAGGTGTAGTAGACCTCACAGTGAAATGCTGAATACAACAGGTGTAGTAGATCTCACAGTGAAATGCTGAATACAACAGGTGTAGTAGACCTGACAGTGAAATGCTGAATACAACAGGTGTAGTAGACCTCACAGTGACATGCTGAATACAACAGGTGTAGTAGACCTCACAGTGACATGCTGAATACAACAGGTGTAGTAGACCTCACAGTGAAATGCTGAATACAACAGGTGTACTAGACATCACAGTGAAATGCTGAATACAACAGGTGTAGTAGACCTCACAGTGAAATGCTGAATACAACAGGTGTAGTAGACCTCACAGTGAAATGCTGAATGCAACAGGTGTAGTAGACCTCACAGTGAAATGCTGAATACAACAGGTGTAGTAGACCTCACAGTGAAATGCTGAATACAACAGGTGTAGTAGACCTCACAGTGAAATGCTGAATACAACAGGTGTAGTAGACCTCACAGTGAAATGCTGAATACAACAGGTGTAGTAGACCTCCCAGTGAAATGCCGAATACAACAGGTGTAGTAGACCTCACAGTGAAATGCTGAATACAACAGGTGTAGTAGACCTTACAGTGAAATGCTGAATACAACAGGTGTAGTAGACCTCACAGTTAAATGCTGAATGCAACAGGTGTAGTAGCCCTCACAGTGAAATGCTGAATGCAACAGGTGTAGTAGCCCTCACAGTGAAATGCTGAATACAACAGGTGTAGTAGACCTCACAGTGAAATGCTGAATACAACAGGTGTAGGTAGACCTTACAGTGAAATGCTGAATACAACAGGTGTAGTAGACCTCACAGTTAAATGCTGAATACAACAGGTGGAGTAGACCTCACAGTGAAATGCTGAATACAACAGGTGTAGTAGACCTCACAGTGAAATGCTGAATACAACAGGTGTAGTAGACCTTACAGTGAAATGCTGAATACAACAGGTGTAGTAGACCTCACAGTGAAATGCTGAATACAACAGGTGTAGTAGACCTCACAGTGAAATGCTGAATACAACAGGTGTAGGTAGACCTTACAGTGAAATGCTGAATACAACAGGTGTAGTAGACCTCACAGTTAAATGCTGAATACAACAGGTGGAGTAGACCTCACAGTGAAATGCTGAATACAACAGGTGTAGTAGACCTCACAGTGAAATGCTGAATACAACAGGTGTAGTAGACCTTACAGTGAAATGCTGAAGACAACAGGTGTAGTAGACCTCACAGTGAAATGCTGAATACAACAGGTGTAGTAGACCTCACAGTGAAATGCTGAATACAACAGGTGTAGTAGACCTCACAGTGAAATGCTGAATACAACAGGTGTAGTAGACCTCACAGTGAAATGCTGAATACAACAGGTGTAGTAGATCTCACAGTGAAATGCTGAATACAACAGGTGTAGTAGACCTCACAGTGACATGCTGAATACAACAGGTGTAGTAGACCTCACAGTGAAATGCTGAATACAACAGGTGTACTAGACATCACAGTGAAATGCTGAATACAACAGGTGTAGTAGACCTCACAGTGAAATGCTGAATACAACAGGTGTAGTAGACCTCACAGTGAAATGCTGAATGCAACAGGTGTAGTAGACCTCACAGTGAAATGCTGAATACAACAGGTGGAGTAGACCTCACAGTGAAATGCTGAATACAACAGGTGTAGTAGTCCTCACAGTGAAATGCTGAATACAACAGGTGTAGTAGACCTTACAGTGAAATGCTGAATACAACAGGTGTAGTAGACCTCACAGTGAAATGCTGAATACAACAGGTGTAGTAGACCTCACAGTGAAATGCTGAATACAACAGGTGTAGGTAGACCTTACAGTGAAATGCTGAATACAACAGGTGTAGTAGACCTCACAGTTAAATGCTGAATACAACAGGTGGAGTAGACCTCACAGTGAAATGCTGAATACAACAGGTGTAGTAGACCTCACAGTGAAATGCTGAATACAACAGGTGTAGTAGACCTTACAGTGAAATGCTGAAGACAACAGGTGTAGTAGACCTCACAGTGAAATGCTGAATACAACAGGTGTAGTAGACCTCACAGTGAAATGCTGAATACAACAGGTGTAGTAGACCTCACAGTGAAATGCTGAATACAACAGGTGTAGTAGACCTCACAGTGAAATGCTGAATACAACAGGTGTAGTAGACCTCTCAGTGAAATGCTGAATGCAACAGGTGTAGTAGCCCTCACAGTGAAATGCTGAATGCAACAGGTGCAGTAGCCCTCACAGTGAAATGCTGAATACAACAGGTGTAGTAGACCTCACAGTGAAATGCTGAATACAACAGGTGTAGTAGACCTCACAGTGAAATGCTGAATACAACAGGTGTAGTAGACCTCACAGTGAAATGCTGAATACAACAGGTGTAGTAGACCTCCCAGTGAAATGCCGAATACAACAGGTGTAGTAGACCTCACAGTGAAATGCTGAATACAACAGGTGTAGTAGACCTTACAGTGAAATGCTGAATACAACAGGTGTAGTAGACCTCACAGTTAAATGCTGAATGCAACAGGTGTAGTAGCCCTCACAGTGAAATGCTGAATGCAACAGGTGTAGTAGCCCTCACAGTGAAATGCTGAGTACAACAGGTGTAGTAGACCTCACAGTGAAATGCTGAATACAACAGGTGTAGTAGACCTCACAGTGAAATGCTGAATACAACAGGTGTAGGTAGACCTTACAGTGAAATGCTGAATACAACAGGTGTAGTAGACCTCACAGTGAAATGCTGAATACAACAGGTGTAGTAGACCTCACAGTGAAATGCTGAATACAACAGGTGTAGTAGACCTCACAGTGAAATGCTGAATACAACAGGTGTAGTAGACCTCCCAGTGAAATGCCGAATACAACAGGTGTAGTAGACCTCACAGTGAAATGCTGAATACAACAGGTGTAGTAGACCTTACAGTGAAATGCTGAATACAACAGGTGTAGTAGACCTCACAGTTAAATGCTGAATGCAACAGGTGTAGTAGCCCTCACAGTGAAATGCTGAATGCAACAGGTGTAGTAGCCCTCACAGTGAAATGCTGAATACAACAGGTGTAGTAGACCTCACAGTGAAATGCTGAATACAACAGGTGTAGGTAGACCTTACAGTGAAATGCTGAATACAACAGGTGTAGTAGACCTCACAGTTAAATGCTGAATACAACAGGTGGAGTAGACCTCACAGTGAAATGCTGAATACAACAGGTGTAGTAGACCTCACAGTGAAATGCTGAATACAACAGGTGTAGTAGACCTTACAGTGAAATGCTGAATACAACAGGTGTAGTAGACCTCACAGTGAAATGCTGAATACAACAGGTGTAGTAGACCTCACAGTGAAATGCTGAATACAACAGGTGTAGGTAGACCTTACAGTGAAATGCTGAATACAACAGGTGTAGTAGACCTCACAGTTAAATGCTGAATACAACAGGTGGAGTAGACCTCACAGTGAAATGCTGAATACAACAGGTGTAGTAGACCTCACAGTGAAATGCTGAATACAACAGGTGTAGTAGACCTTACAGTGAAATGCTGAAGACAACAGGTGTAGTAGACCTCACAGTGAAATGCTGAATACAACAGGTGTAGTAGACCTCACAGTGAAATGCTGAATACAACAGGTGTAGTAGACCTCACAGTGAAATGCTGAATACAACAGGTGTAGTAGACCTCACAGTGAAATGCTGAATACAACAGGTGTAGTAGATCTCACAGTGAAATGCTGAATACAACAGGTGTAGTAGACCTCACAGTGACATGCTGAATACAACAGGTGTAGTAGACCTCACAGTGAAATGCTGAATACAACAGGTGTACTAGACATCACAGTGAAATGCTGAATACAACAGGTGTAGTAGACCTCACAGTGAAATGCTGAATACAACAGGTGTAGTAGACCTCACAGTGAAATGCTGAATGCAACAGGTGTAGTAGACCTCACAGTGAAATGCTGAATACAACAGGTGGAGTAGACCTCACAGTGAAATGCTGAATACAACAGGTGTAGTAGTCCTCACAGTGAAATGCTGAATACAACAGGTGTAGTAGACCTTACAGTGAAATGCTGAATACAACAGGTGTAGTAGACCTCACAGTGAAATGCTGAATACAACAGGTGTAGTAGACCTCACAGTGAAATGCTGAATACAACAGGTGTAGGTAGACCTTACAGTGAAATGCTGAATACAACAGGTGTAGTAGACCTCACAGTTAAATGCTGAATACAACAGGTGGAGTAGACCTCACAGTGAAATGCTGAATACAACAGGTGTAGTAGACCTCACAGTGAAATGCTGAATACAACAGGTGTAGTAGACCTTACAGTGAAATGCTGAAGACAACAGGTGTAGTAGACCTCACAGTGAAATGCTGAATACAACAGGTGTAGTAGACCTCACAGTGAAATGCTGAATACAACAGGTGTAGTAGACCTCACAGTGAAATGCTGAATACAACAGGTGTAGTAGACCTCACAGTGAAATGCTGAATACAACAGGTGTAGTAGACCTCTCAGTGAAATGCTGAATGCAACAGGTGTAGTAGCCCTCACAGTGAAATGCTGAATGCAACAGGTGCAGTAGCCCTCACAGTGAAATGCTGAATACAACAGGTGTAGTAGACCTCACAGTGAAATGCTGAATACAACAGGTGTAGTAGACCTCACAGTGAAATGCTGAATACAACAGGTGTAGTAGACCTCACAGTGAAATGCTGAATACAACAGGTGTAGTAGACCTCCCAGTGAAATGCCGAATACAACAGGTGTAGTAGACCTCACAGTGAAATGCTGAATACAACAGGTGTAGTAGACCTTACAGTGAAATGCTGAATACAACAGGTGTAGTAGACCTCACAGTTAAATGCTGAATGCAACAGGTGTAGTAGCCCTCACAGTGAAATGCTGAATGCAACAGGTGTAGTAGCCCTCACAGTGAAATGCTGAGTACAACAGGTGTAGTAGACCTCACAGTGAAATGCTGAATACAACAGGTGTAGTAGACCTCACAGTGAAATGCTGAATACAACAGGTGTAGGTAGACCTTACAGTGAAATGCTGAATACAACAGGTGTAGTAGACCTTACAGTGAAATGCTGAATACAACAGGTGGAGTAGACCTCACAGTGAAAAGCTGAATACAACAGGTGTAGTAGACCTCACAGTGAAATGCTGAATACAACAGGTGTAGTAGACCTTACAGTGAAAAGCTGAATACAACAGGTGTAGTAGACCTTACAATGAAAGGGTTACTTACAAGCCCCTAACCAACAATGCAGTTTTAAAGAAACACAACAGTTAAAAAAGTACTTACTAAAATGAACTGAAGTAAACAATACCATTTTGTTTTAAATAAAAAATGAAAGTAAAGAACAACAACTCATCCTGAATGTCATTATGCCGCTCTATCGATCGCCCCTCACACTCAGTTTAAAACTGACATCCCAGAAGTTGATGTCAACATGAGGGGCGTTGTACAAAACAAATTGACCAGCAAAGAAGAAATGCTCCTGGGCGTGGCTCCTGGCTGGAGCGACGTGGATGGGTGGCCAGGCTATCGGGATCCTAAACGGTTGTTCTGTGGTCTCTTAGTGGTCCAAAGTGGAGACACAGAGAACCCTGATCAGTTGTACTGTGGTCTCTTAGTGGTCCAAGTGGAGACACAGAACACGGATCAGTTGTTCTGTGGTCTCTTAGTGGTCCAAAGTGGAAACACAGAACCCTGATCAGTTGTTCTGTGGTCTCTTAGTGGTCCAAAGTGGAGACACAGAGAACCCTGATCAGTTGTACTGTGGTCTCTTAGTGGTCCAAGAGTAGACACAGAACCCTGATCAGTTGTTCTGTGGTCTCTTCGTGGTCCAAAGTGGAGACACAGAGAACCCTGATCAGTTGTTCTGTGGTCTCTTCGTGGTCCAAAGTGGAGACACAGAGAACCCTGATCAGTTGTACTGTGGTCTCTTAGTGGTCCAAGTGGAGACACAGAGAACCCTGATCAGTTGTTCTGTGGTCTCTTCGTGGTCCAAAGTGGAGACACAGAGAACCCTGATCAGTTGTTCTGTGGTCTCTTCGTGGGCCCAATAGTCGACAGAAGACATTCTTCCTGGTTCGGGACATCATCATCAGCAACATCACTGGGACCAGTGGAGAAGGTGAACAGTTCCTCGGCGTCACTGACAATCTGAAATGGTCGATGTGGTGAATAAGACGCAACCTTAAACAATACGTTATGCACTAGGCACAAGGGTACTTCACAAATACACACTAGAGCCAGCAGCATCCCAGGAAAACAACGCCTTAGATATTCTCATTATCATTACCTATTGTATCGTATAGTAGCAACAAAATAAATAATAGTCTAGACTTTTTATGATATGCTTGCATACATTAGTAAAGAAGCTAGGAGGGCTGTCGGCATAACAGAGGAGGGTACAATGCCTCGGGCACAAAGAGTCTGATTGTGGCTGGAATGTGGTCTGTTCCCAGGAGGACTAGAGAGCGCCGGCACAAAGGGGAAACCAGCACGGAGAGCACTTTTCTTCTGGCATGTACAGGAAGCAAAATGAGAACTATGAAGTTTGACACCGACCATTCACAGGCCCCTACAATACCTTGCTCTGCAGACAGAGCAGACAAGAGTCCCATGCAGGCTTAGGAGAGGGGCCAAGGAGAAAGGAAGGACTGGCAAAGGCTCCGTCATCTGAAAGCGTGTCCATATTTCTGACACCTAAGAGGTCAATGCTACTTGGAGGATAAAGAGTGATTGGGAGACTGGTGGAGTGGAGACTGGTGGAGTAGAGTGTGGACACTGGTGGAGTGGAGACTGGTGGAGTGGAGTGTGGACACTGGTGGAGTGGAGACTGGTGGAGTGGAGACTGGTGGAGTTGAGTGTGGAGACTGGTGGAGTGAAGACTGGTGGAGTGGAGTGTGGACACTGGTGGAGTGGAGAGGGGTGGAGTGTGGTGGTGTGGAGAGTGGTGGAGTGGAGCTGGTGGTATGGAGCTGTCGAGTGGCTGGCTGGCTGCTGTGGGGCCCCCGAGAGGCTGGCTGGCTGCTGTGGGGCCCCCGAGAGGCTGGCTGACTGCTGTGGGGCCCCCGAGAGGCTGGCTGACTGCTGTGGGGCCGCCGAGAGGCTGGCTGGTTGGCTGCTGTGGGCTGGACTGGCGCTTCTGAATGTTAAGTACTAGCTGGTCCTCTCAAAGCTACACGACAGAGACCAGGGGTGAAAAAACGCTTGGGAGTCTGGTTGTTCCTGAGCATAGAAGCAGGCAGGGTTTGTATGTTCCGTCATAACAGCAGAGGCATGCAGGCTTTGTATGTTCTGTCATAACAGCAGAGGCAGATAATATGTGTATGTTCTGTCATAACAGCAGAATGCATGCAGGCTGTGTATGTTCTGTTATAACAGCAGAGGCATGCAGGCTGTGTATGTTCTGTTATAACAGCAGAGGCATGCAGGCTGTGTATGTTCTGTTATAACAGCAGAGGCATGCAGGCTGTGTATGTTCTGTTATAACAGCAGAGGCATGCAGGCTGTGTATGTTCTTTTATACCAACAGAGGCATGCAGGCTGTGTATGTTCTTTTATAACAGCAGAGGCATGCAGGCCGTGTATGTTCTGTTATAACAGCAGAGGCATGCAGGCTGTGTATGTTCTTTTATACCAACAGAGGCATGCAGGCTGTGTATGTTCTGTTATAACAGCAGAGGCATGCAGGCCGTGTATGTTCTGTCATAACAGCAGAGGCATGCAGGCTGTGTATGTTCTGTCATAACAGCAGAGGCAGTTAGGCTGTGTAGGCAGGCAGGCGGTCTGTGTTCTGTCATAACAGCAGAGACATGCAGGCTGTGTATGTTCTGTTATAACAGCAGAGCCAAACATTAGAGGCAGTCAGGTTGTGTATGTTCTGTTATAACAGCAGAGCCAAACATTAGAGGCAGTCAGGTTGTGTATGTTCTGTTATAACAGCAGAGCCAAACATTAGAGGCAGCCAGGTTGTGTATGTTCTGTTATAACAGCAGAGCCAAACATTAGAGGCAGTCAGGTTGTGTATGTTATGTTATAACAGCAGAGCCAAACATTAGAGGCAGCCAGGTTGTGTATGTTCTGTCATAACAGCAGAGGCAGTCAGGCTGTGTATGTTCTGTTATAACAGCAGAGCCAAACATTAGAGGCAGCCAGGTTGTGTATGTTCTGTTATAACAGCAGAGCCAAACATTAGAGGCAGTCAGGTTGTGTATGTTCTGTCATAACAGCAGAGGCAGTCAGGCTGTGTATGTTCTGTTATAACAGCAGAGCCAAACATTAGAGGCAGCCAGGTTGTGTATGTTCTGTTATAACAGCAGAGCCAAACATTAGAGGCAGCCAGGTTGTGTATGTTCTGTTATAACAGCAGAGCCAAACATTAGAGGCAGCCAGGTTGTGTATGTTCTGTTATAACAGCAGAGCCAAACATTAGAGGCAGCCAGGTTGTGTATGGGCTTTGCTCCTTGACGAAGTCCTGTTGATGAGCGGAATTATTCTGGCAAAACAAACAAGAAACCACCAAGTAGCTAACTCCTCACACCCTCTTTCCTGAGGTAGGCAATGTGGGAAAATACAAACTTAAAACAAATTAGCTGAAATTAACCCACTATGCTGTGTATGTGACTGAGCATTAGGGGTTTTTCCTTAGGGTTGCAAAATTCTAGTAATTGTCGTGGTTGGGAGATTCCTGGAATAAGCAGGAACGTAATTTTGTGAAATTTATCATAGCTGTTCAAACACCTTGTCAGTTTGTCCTGATCCGCAACTGAACAATCTCTTCTCTCTACAGACCTACAGATTGACCTACAGACCTACAGTTTAGCTGCCTGTTGTTTGAACTGGCTAAGTGTTTAACAACTTAATGACAAGATCTGAAATAGCAGATATTCTATCTGTTGAAGGTCCAGTCCAAATGGACAGGAAATGTCGGGGTGTGGCTCTTAAAATGGTAAAGAATGTACAGTCATGGACAAACCTTTTGAGAATGACACAAATAATAATTTCCACACAGTTTGCTGCTTCAGTGTCTTTAGATATTTTTGTCAGATGTTACTATGGAATACTGGAGTATAATTACAAAGCATTTCATAAGTGTCAAAAGGCTTTTATTGTCAATTACATGAAGTTGATGCAAATAATCAATATTTGCAGTGTTGACGCTTCTTTTTCAAGACCTCTGCAATCCGCCCTGGCATGCTGTCAATTAACTTCTGGGCCACATCCTGACTGATGGCAGCCCATTCTTGCATAATCAATGCTTGGAGTTTGTCAGAATTTATGGGTTTTTGTTTGTCTACCCACCTCTTGAGGATTGACCACAAGTTCTGGGATTAAGGTCTTGGGAGTTTCCTGGCCATGGACCCAGAATATCAATGTTTTGTTCCCCGAGCCACTTAGTTATCACTTTTGCCGTGCTCCATCATGCTGGAAAAGGCCTTGTTCGTCACCAAACTGTTCGTGGATGGTTGGGAGAAGTTGCTCTCGGAGGATGTGTTGGTACCATTCTTTAATCATGGCTGTGTTCTTAGACAAAATTGTGATTGAGCCCAATCCCTTGGAAGCAACCCCACACATGAATGGTCTCAGGATGCTTTACTGTTGGCATGACACAGGACTGATGGTAGTGCTCACCTTGTCTTCTCCGGACAAGCTTTTTTCCGGATGCCCCAAACAATTGGAAAGGGGATTCATCAGAGAAAATGACTTTACCCCAGTCCTCAGCAGTCCAATCCCTGTACCTTTTGCAGACTATCAGTCTGTCACTGATGTTTTTCCTGGAGAGAAGTGGCTTCTTTGCTGCCCTTCTTGACACCAGGCCATCCTCCAAAAGTCTTCACCTCACTGTGTGTGCAGATGCACTCACAACTGCCTGCTGCCATTCTGAGCAAGCTCTGTACTGGTGGTGCCCCGATCCGCAGCTGGATTAACTTTAGGAGACGGTCCTAGTGCTTGCTGGAATTTCTTGGGCGCCCTGAAGCCTTCTTCACAACAATTGAACAACTCTCCTTGACGTTCTTGATGATCCGAGAAATGGTTAATTTAGGTGCAATCTTACTGGCAGCAATATCCTTGCCTGTGAAGCCCTTTTTTGTGCAAAGCAATGGTGATGGCATGTGTTTCCTTGCAGGTAACCATGGTTGACAGAGGAAGAACAATGATTCCAAACACCACCCTCCTTTTGAAGCTTCCAGTCTGTTATTCAAACTCAATCAGCATGACAGAGTGATCTCCAGCCGTGTCCTCGTCAATACTCACACCTGTGTTAATGAGAGAATCACTGACATGATGTCAGCTGGTCCTTTTTTGGCAGAGCTGAAATGCAGTGGATTGTTTGTTTGTGACTCAGTCTATTTGCATGGCAAAGAGGGTCTTTGCAATTAATTGCAATCCATCTGATCACTCTTCATAACATTCTGGAGTTTATGCAAATTGCCATCATACAAACTGAGGCAGCAGACTTTGCAAAAATGTATATTTGTGTCATTCTCAAAACTTTTGCCCACGACCGTAGGTTAGAACCATTGGTTTGTATAAATACTGGATGACAGACAGGGGGCGCTGTATTTAAACCACGAGCATCCATCTTGGTACACCTTAATTATTAAATATATTGTGTAAGTTATAGGAAAGTATTGACTAATACATTGGTTTTTGCTACGTATATTCTACTACAGACACTGTAAAACATACTTTAAATTATATTATGTGATTTAAATATGTAAAAAGTATACGTTCTTGTTACTGTCCCCACTACAACAAAACATGTAATTTTGTCCTTGAAACATTTAATTGAAATTCTGTAGAATCCCATTCATTCCTATGGAGGACTGCGCCTAAGGGGAGTACCAATATGGCCGACCGGTGACTTAAAAGCCTCTCTATGGCCAATACATATCAATCAGCAATCCAGGGTTTATATAGGTCATTGGTTTAGAAGCAAAGTGAGGGGCCAAGGGCATGTGCTTACTGAAATGATGACATCGCCTGCCATTTGTCCACTTCATGGTGTGCGGTTCAAATGCCCCTCCCCCTATTCACTGTATAGTGCACTACTTTTGACCAGGGCCCTGTAAGTAGGGCCGTGTATGAGGAATAGGGGGACATTTGGGATACACACCTGGTCCGAGTCCATTAAAGATGGAGTTGGAAGATGATTCAAGGAAGACTTGGGTACAAAGCTCCACTTACACATACGATGTACTACCAGTGTTCATGCAGTAAACCAAATATTGCCTTTCTTCCATCCTCGAGTTCCATCCTCTGTCTTCACAATATAATCTGTGAAGACAGAGTGTTAGGGAGTACTGTTGGGTAGAGAGGACTCAGAAGGAGTTAGAATAGCAATCCATACTGGAGGGTAGAGAGGAATCAGAAGGACTCAGAAGAGGTCTTGAAAAGCAAAACGTAGAAACTAAGACTTATCCACTGCATGCAGAATCCCTTAGTGAAAGAATTACTGAAAACATCACTGAAATAGCACTCACAACCACACTGAAAACAGCACTGAAAACAGCACTGACAACTACACTGAAAACAGCACTGACAACAGTACTGACAACTACACTGAAAACAGCACTGACAACTACAGTGAAATTAGCACTGACAACTACACTGAAAACAGCACTGACAACTACACTGAAAACAGCACTGAAAACAGCACTGAAAACTGCACTGAAAACAGCACTGACAACTACACTGACAACTACACTGAAAACAGCACTGAAAACAGCACTGAAAACAGCACTGAAAACAGCACTGACAACTACACTGAAAACAGCACTGAAAACAGCACTGAAAACAGCACTGGAAACAGCACTGAAAGCAGCACTGAAAACAGCACTGAAAACAGCACTGAAAACAGCACTGACAACTACACTGACAACAGCACTGAAAACAGCACTGACAACAGCACTGAAAACAGCACTGACAACTACACTGACAACAGCACTGAAAACAGCGCTGAAAACAGCACTCACAACCACACTGAAAACAGCACTGAAAACAGCACTCACAACCACACTGAAAACAGCACTGAAAACAGCACTGACAACTACACTGAAAACAGCACTGACAACAGTACTGACAACTACACTGAAAACAGCACTGACAACTACAGTGAAATTAGCACTGACAACTACACTGAAAACAGCACTGACAACTACACTGAAAACAGCACTGAAAACAGCACTGAAAACTGCACTGAAAACAGCACTGACAACTACACTGACAACTACACTGAAAACAGCACTGAAAACAGCACTGAAAACAGCACTGACAACTACACTGAAAACAGCACTGAAAACAGCACTGAAAACAGCACTGAAAGCAGCACTGAAAACAGCACTGACAACTACACTAACAACAGCACTGACAACTACAGTGAAAACAGCACAGAAAACAGCACTGAAAACAGCACTGACAACTACACTGACAACAGCACTGAAACAGCGCTGAAAACAGCACTGACAACAGAACTGAAAACTACACTGACAACTACACTGAAAACAGCACTGACAACTACACTGACAACTACACTGACAACTACACTGAAAACAGCACTGACAACTACACTGAAAACAGCACTGACAACAGCACTGACAACTACACTGAAAACAGCACTGACAACTACACTGAAAACAGCACTGAAAACAGCACTGACAACTACAGTGACAACAGCACTGACAACTACACTGAAAACAGCACTGACAACTACAGCGAGTTCATTATTATCACTTAACAATCCATCTGAAAAACTGAGGAAAATATCCTTGCTCTATGTACCAGTATCATCATCCAATCTAATCAGCAGTTCCAGGAGAGAAACAAAACAAAAGGGAAACTATGACGTTTAACAACATTTTAATGTCTCTGGGTGTTTCCTGCCCCCTCTACTCTGCTGTTCCTCAGTGAGGGGAAGCCAGTAGCCTACATCGTCTTCACTCTAAAGCCTACAGGGAGCTTCGTTTGACCAGCTATGACACAGAGGTTACAGAGTGGCTACTAGCAGGATGTTATGGTTGGGAGGCTGGTCTGTGAGGCCGGCAGGTCCTTTGACAGACATGCTGTTTGAGAATACACTACCCCTTTAGGCTGGGTTTCTGTATAAGCACTTTGTGACATCTGCTGATGTAAAAAGGGCATTATAAACACATTTGATTTGATTGATTTAGCTCTGTGTGCATATGACCAGATCCCTGATACCAAACCACCAGCAAGGGGTTAGGAAGGGTTGGGTTGGGTTGGGTTAGGAAGGGTTGGGTTAGGAGGGGTGGGATAGGAAGGGTTGGGATGGGTTGAGTTAGGAAGAGTTGGGGTAGGACATTTGGGGTTAGGAAGGGTTGGGCTGGTTTGGGTTAGGAAGGGTTGGGTTAGGAAGGATTGGGTTAGGAAATGTTGGGTTAGGAAGGGTTTGGTTAAGAAAGGTTAGGAAGGGTTGGGTTGAATTCGATACCCTTGGTAAGGAAGGGTTGGGCTAAGAATGGTTGGGTTAGGAAGGGTTGGGTTAGGAAAAGGGTTGTGTTGGGTTAGGAAGGGTTAGGAAGGGTTGGGTTAGGAAGGGTAGGTTTAGGGAGGATTGGGTTAGGAAAAGGGTTGTGTTGGGTTAGGAAGGGTTAGGAAGGGTTGGGTTAGGAAGGGTAGGTTTAGGAAGGATTGGAGGGTTGGGTTGGGAAAGGTTGGGTTAGCAATGGTAGGGTTTGTATTGGTTGAGTAGGGTTAGGAAGGGTTTGGTTAGGAACAGTTTGGTTAGGAACAGTTGGGTTAGGAAGGGTTGGGTTAGGAAGGATTAGGAAGGGTTGGGAAGGGTTGGGTTAGTAATGGTAAGGTTAGGAATGGTTGGGTTAGGCACGGGTGGGTTAGGAAGGGTTAGGATAGGAACGGATGGGTTATGAGGTGTTAGCAAGGGTTGGGAAAGAGTTGGGTTAGGAAGGGTTACGAAGGGTTGGGTTCGGATGGGTTGGATTAGGAAGGGTTGGTTTAGGAAGGGTTGGGTTAGGAAGGGTTGGGTTAGTAATGGTAAAGTTAGGAATGGTTGGGTTAGTAATGGTAAAGTTAGGAATGGTTGGGTTAGTAAGGGTTGGTTAGGGTTAAGAAGGGTTGGGTTCGGAAGGGTTGGGTTAGGAAGGGTTGGGTTGGGTTAGGAATGGTAGGGTTTGGAAGGGTTGGGTAGGGTTAGGAAGGGTTGGGTTAGGAAGGGTTAGGAAGGCTTGGATTAGGAAGGGTTAGGAAAGGTTGGGTAGGGTTAGGTTAGGAATGGTAGGGTTTGGAAGGGTTGGGTAGGGTTAGGAAGGGTTGGGTTAGGAAGGGTTAGGAAGGCTTGGATTAGGAAGGGTTAGGAAAGGTTGGGTAGGGTTGTGTTAGGAAGGGTTGGGAAGTGTTGGGTTAGGAATGTTAAGTTTAGGAAGGGTTGGGTTAGGAACGGTTGGGTTAGGAAGGGTTAGGAAGGGTTGGGTAGGGTTGGGCTAGGAAGGGTTGGGTAGGGTTAGGAATGTTTGGGTTAGGAAGTTTTGGATTAGGAAGTGTTGGGAAAGGTTGAGAAGGGTTGGTTTAGCATAGGTTGGGTAAGGAAGGGTTACGATGGGTTGGTTTCGGAAGGGTTGGGTTAGGAAGTATTGGGTTAGGAAGGGCTGGGTTAGGAATGGTTGGGTTAGGAACGGTTGGGTTAGGAAGGATTAGGAAGGGTTGGGAAGGGTTGGGTTAGTAATGGTAAGGTTAGGAATGGTAGGGTTAGGAATGGGTGGGTTAGGAAGGGTTAGGATTGGAACGGATGGGTTATGAGGTGTTAGGAAGGGTTGGGAAAGATTGGTTTAGGAAGGGTTGGGTATGGAAGGGTTACGAAGGGTTGGGTTCGGATGCGTTGGATTAGGAAGGGTTGGGTTAGGAAGGATTTGGTTAGGAAGGGTTGGGTTGGGAAGGGTTGGGTTAGTAATGCTAAAGTTAGGAATGGTTGGGTTAGTAAGGGTTGGTTAGGGTTAGGAAGGGTTAGGTTAGGAATGGTTGGGTTAGGAAGGGTTAGGAAGTGTTGGGTTCGGATGGGTTGGATTCAGAAGGGTTGGTTTGGGAAGGGTTGGGTTGGGTTGGGTTAGGAAGGGTTGGTTTGGGAAGGGTTGGGTTGGGTTAGGAAGGGTTGGGTTAAGAAGATGTGGGTTAGGAAGGGTTTGTTAGGGTTAGGAACGGTTAGGAACGGTTGGGTTAGGAAGGGTTAGGCGGGGTTGGGTTAGGAAGGGTTGGGTAGGGTTGGGCTAGGAAGGGTTTGGTTGGGAAGGGTTGGGTTCGGTTGGGTTAGGAAGGGTTGGGTTAGGAAGGCTTGGATTAGGAAGGGTTATGAAAGGTTGGGTAGGGTTGGGTTAGGAATGGTAGGGTTTGGAAGGGTTGGGTAGGGTTAGGAAGGGTTGGGTTAGGAAGGGTAGGTTTAGGAAGGATTGGAGGGTTGGGTTGGGAAAGGTTGGGTTAGCAATGGTAGGGTTTGTATTGGTTGAGTAGTGTTAGGAAGGGTTTGGTTAGGAACAGTTTGGTTAGGAACAGTTGGGTTAGGAAGGGTTGGGAAGGGTTGGGTTAGGAAGGATTAGGAAGGGTTGGGTTAGTAATGGTAAGGTTAGGAATGGTTGGGTTAGGCACGGGTGGGTTAGGAAGGGTTAGGATAGGAACGGATGGGTTATGAGGTGTTAGCAAGGGTTGGGAAAGAGTTGGGTTAGGAAGGGTTACGAAGGGTTGGGTTCGGATGGGTTGGGTTGGATTAGGAAGGGTTGGTTTAGGAAGGGTTGGGTTAGGAAGGGTTGGGTTAGTAATGGTAAAGTTAGGAATGGTTGAGTTAGTAAGGGTTGGTTAAGGTTAGGAAGGGTTGGGTTCGGATGGGTTGGATTAGGAAGGGTTGGGAAGGGAAGGGTTGGGTTAGGAAGGGTTGGTTTGGGAAGGGTTGGGTTGGGTTAGGAATGGTAGGGTTTGGAAGGGTTGGGTAGGGTTAGGAAGGGTTGGGTTAGGAAGGGTTAGGAAGGCTTGGATTAGGAAGGGTTAGGAAAGGTTGGGTAGGGTTAGGTTAGGAATGGTAGGGTTAGTAAGGGTTGGTTAGGGTTAGGAAGGGTTGGGTTAGGAAGGGTTAGGAAGGCTTGGATTAGGAAGGGTTAGGAAAGGTTGGGTAGGGTTGTGTTAGGAAGGGTTGGGAAGTGTTGGGTTAGGAATGTTAAGTTTAGGAAGGGTTGGGTTAGGAACGGTTGGGTTAGGAAGGGTTAGGAAGGGTTGGGTTAGGAATGTTTGGGTTAGGAAGTGTTGGATTAGGAAGTGTTGGGAAAGGTTGAGAAGGGTTGGTTTAGGATAGGTTGGGTAAGGAAGGGTTACAATGGGTTGGGTTCAGAAGGGTTGGTTTAGGAAGGGTTGGGTTAGGAAGTGTTAGGTTAGGAAGGGCTGGGTAGGGTTGGGCTAGGAAGGGTTGGGTAGGGTTAGGAATGTTTGGGTTAGGAAGTGTTGGATTAGGAAGTGTTGGGAAAGGTTGAGAAGGGTTGGTTTAGGATAGGTTGGGTAAGGAAGGGTTACAATGGGTTGGGTTCAGAAGGGTTGGTTTAGGAAGGGTTGGGTTAGGAAGTGTTGGGTTAGGAAGGGCTGGGTTAGGAATGGTTGGGTTAGGAACGGTTGGGTTAGGAAGGGTTAGGAAGGGTTGGGTTAGGAAGGGTTAGGAAGGGTTGGGTTAGGAAGGGTTGGGTAGGGTTGGGCTAGGAAGGGTTGGGTAGGGTTAGGAATGTTTGGGTTAGGAAGTGTTGGATTAGGAAGTGTTGGGAAAGGTTGAGAAGGGTTGGTTTAGGAAGTGTTGGGTTAGGAAGGGCTGGGTTAGGAATGGTTGGGTTAGGAACGGTTGGGTTAGGAAGGATTAGGAAGGGTTGGGAAGGGTTGGGTTAGTAATGGTAAGGTTAGGAATGGTAGGGTTAGGAATTGGTGGGTTAGGAAGGGTTAGGATTGGAACGGATGGGTTATGAGGTGTTAGGAAGGGTTGGGTATGGAAGGGTTACGAAGGGTTGGGTTCGGATGCGTTGGATTAGGAAGGGTTGGGTTAGGAAGGATTTGGTTAGGAAGGGTTGGGTTGGTAAGGGTTGGGTTAGTAATGGTAAAGTTAGGAATGGTTGGGTTAGTAAGGGTTGGTTAGGGTTAGGAAGGGTTAGGTTAGGAATGGTTGGGTTAGGAAGGGTTAGAAAGTGTTGGGTTCGGATGGGTTGGATTCAGAAGGGTTGGTTTGGGAAGGGTTGGGTTGGGTTAGGAAGGGTTGGTTTGGGAAGGGTTGGGTTAGGAAGGGTTGGGTTAAGAAGATGTGGGTTAGGAAGGGTTTGTTAGGGTTAGGAACGGTTAGGAACGGTTGGGTTAGGAAGGGTTAGGCGGGGTTGGGTTAGGAAGGGTTGGGTAGGGTTGGGCTAGGAAGGGTTTGGTTGGGAAGGGTTGGGTTGGGTTAGGAAGGGTTGGGTTAGGAAGGGTTAGGAAGGCTTGGATTAGGAAGGGTTATGAAAGGTTGGGTAGGGTTGGGTTAGGAATGGTAGGGTTTGGAAGGGTTGGGTAGGGTTAGGAAGGGTTGGGTTAGGAAGGGTTAGGAAGGCTTGGATTAGGAAGGGTTAGGAAAGGTTGGGTAGTGTTAGTTTAGGAAGGGTTGTGTTAGGAAGGGTTGGGAAGTCTTGGGTTAGGAATGTTAAGTTTAGGAAGGGTTGGGTTAGGAACGGTTGGGTTAGCAAGGGTTAGGAATGGTTGGGTTAGGAAGGGTTAGGAAGGGTTGGGTTAGGGAGGGTTGGGTAGGGTTGGGCTAGGAAGGGTTGGGTAGGGTTAGGAACGGTTGGGTTGGGAAGTGTTGGGTTAGGAAGTGTTGGGAAAGGTTGAGAAGGGTTGGTTTAGGATAGGTTGTGTAAGGAAGGGTTATGATGGGTTGGGTTCAGAAGGGTTGGTTTAGGAAGGGTTGGGTTAGGAAGTGTTGGGTTAGGAAGGGCTGGGTTAGGAATGGTTGGGTTAGGAAGGGTTGGGTAGGGTAGGGTAGGGTTGGGTTAGAAAGGCTTGGTTTAGGAAGTGTTTGGTTAGGAAGAGTTGGTTTGGGAAAGGCTGGGTTAGGAACAGTTGGGTTGGGAAGTGTTAGAAAGGGTTGGGAAGGGTTGGTTTAGGAAGGGTTTGGTTAGGAAGGGTTGGGTTTGGTTTGGGGTGAGGGGCAGCTGGTGCTGTGATTGTGTTTGTGGTTGGGCTGGGGGGAGGGGCACTTGGTGTTGTGACTGTGTGTGGTTTGGGGTGGGGTGGGGGAGGGGACGGGCAGCTAGTGCTGTGACTGTTTGTGTGTATGTGTGGTTGGAGGCGAGGAGCAGCTGGTGCTAAGAGCTGTCTTAATTTTCGGGTTTCCAAGCCGACAGAGAGTGTCAGTTCCACATCCGCTTTGCCATGACATCATAGCAGTGGTTTGTTTATTTGTCACTCAATGACCTTCAATGAGGAATGTGTTTTTTTATTTGTATATAATTGTATAAAACCTTTTTTTTGCGTAATTGCTGCTGATCTTGTAATGGAGGGCTCCCTTGAAAAAAGGAACATTGGTATCAATGGATCTCCCAGCTTAAATAAAGGTGAAATAAATCAATGACTACTACTGAGATACCATCGTGACCAAAGGTGGATCAAAACAGGACGACAAATAAAAAACAACTAATTGTCAGATATTGTATCGGGAGGCCTAGGTTAGCCTATATGAAGTACGTTTACACACGGAAATATCTAGCAAGTCTAATATCCTGGAGGAGTAGTATGCTTTTTTTAAATAATTGAATTAAGTCATGTGGTACGGTAGGTAGCCTAGTGGTTATAGCGTTGGACGAGTAACCTGAAGGTGGCTATCTTTTCTCCTGAACTGACAAGTTAAAAATCTGTCGTTCTGCCCCTGAACAAGACAGTTAACCCACTGTTCCTAGGCCGTCATTGTATATAACAATTTGTTCTTTAACTGACTTGCCTGGTTAAATAAAGGTAAAATAAAAAATATGAAAATGTCATGTGGAATTGACTGATTTGAAGACAAGAGCTGCAAACAAGAAGACAGACGACAACCAACTGCCGGACTATGTGACTACTACTAATACAGACAATGGGAGACGAGTACTAATACAGACAATGGGAGACTAGTGCTAATACAGACAATGGGAGACTACTACTAATACAGACAATGGGAGACTAGTGCTAATACAGACAATGGGAGACTACTACTAATACAGACAATGGGAGACTAGTGCTAATACAGACAATGGGAGACTACTACTAATACAGACAATGGGAGACTAGTGCTAATACAGACAATGGGAGACTAGTGCTAATACAGACAATGGGAGACTACTACTAATACAGACAATGGGAGACTAGTGCTGATACAGACAATGGGAGACTACTACTAATACAGACAATGGGAGACTAGTGCTAATACAGACAATGGGAGACGAGTACTAATACAGACAATGGGAGACTAGTGCTAATACAGACAATGGGAGACTACTACTAATACAGACAATGGGAGACTAGTGCTGATACAGACAATGGGAGACTACTACTAATACAGACAATGGGAGACTAGTGCTAATACAGACCATGGGAGACGAGTACTAATACAGACAATGGGAGACTAGTGCTAATACAGACAATGGGAGACTACTACTAATACAGACAATGGGAGACTAGTGCTAATACAGACAATGGGAGACTACTACTAATACAGACAATGGGAGACTAGTGCTAATACAGACAATGGGAGACTACTACTAATACAGACAATGGGAGACTAGTGCTAATACAGACAATGGGAGACTAGTGCTAATACAGACAATGGGAGACTACTACTAATACAGACAATGGGAGACTAGTGCTAATACAGACAATGGGAGACGAGTACTAATACAGACAATGGGAGACGAGTACTAATACAGACAATGGGAGACTAGTGCTAATACAGACAATGGGAGACTACTACTAATACAGACAATGGGAGACTAGTGCTAATACAGACAATGAGAGACAGAAATTAAATGTGTTTTTCCCCCTTTCACAGAGTAAACTCCTCGCTCCGACGAGCGCCATGTCGTTTCCTTCGGCCCTTCACAGGTCTGACAACACTAAAGAGGCCTGGAGAGGTCTCTCTCTGTAGAAGTGTGTTAACTAAATTAAATCCTTATTTAGTGGAGCATTCATAATAAACTCTCTTGTCTAGGGCCCCATCAAAGAGACCTTTCCTCTTACCCGCTAGGGTACTCTACACTCCAGCCAGACAACCGGGAGATTCCTGCCAAGCACGCCATACATGAGGGGGCGACCAGACAAAACAGACACTTGAGATGTCTGTGCAGAAGGGAGGGAGGGAGGGAGGAAAGGACGGATGGGAGAGAGAGAGAGAGAGAGAGAGAGAGAGAGAGAGAGAGAGAGAGAGAGAGAGAGAGATAGAGAAAGAGAGAGAGAGAGAGAGAGAGAGAGAGAGAGAGAGAGAGAAAGAGAGAGAGAGAGAGAGAGAGAGAGAGAGGCAGTATGCTCCAGTGCATGTCATTCTACCCCCAAGTGAGGCAGGCTAGACAGACAAGCTTAGAGAATTCAAACCCTGGTACTGTAGACATTAACTACTCACGCTAAAAATACCCTGGACAGGAGGGTGACAGTGTTCCTCTCTGGTAGTCAGCCATGCTTCATTGTCCACATTGTCAGAAAGACACACACACACACACACAAACAGAGAACAACCTTGTATCAGAGGCTTCAGAGTTCAGACAGACATATTCACTAATATATGTGGCTGACATTTTACTTTAATGAGCTGTTAAAGTAACCATAAAAATGGTTTAATTCAGTGTTTTTCACTAGTGCAAGGCTGTCGGCTAAAACAGTCCATTACAGACAAATTTTAAGCCGGCTACTTTTCAATTGGCTAGTCAGAAAAAAAAATAGTCCAGAACCCTCCCCCTGCTAGATCGAATGACATGTATCTCCTTATGATCTATAGATTGGACCGGGCGCCTGTCAATCACAACGTGGAGCGATGACAAGGAACTACTGCTGGTTTGACAGTCTGCGAACTTTCAGCCTCTCAGTACCTGGGTGTGTGTGTGTTGTGTGTGTTGCATGGTGTGTGTTGTGTGTGTGTGTGTGGTGTGTGTATTATGTGTGTGTTGTGTTTATTGTAGTTGCAGTCAAATTTCACTACACTGAATATGGTTACATGCACACAATAATGTGATTATTTTGGACAATTAGATGAATAGTTTGATTTACATGCTTTTGCAAGCAGAACGAATTCTCCAATAATCCTGTTGGACGCATGGACATATCTTTAAATCAGGGGACCTGAAAATTGCCAATCAAAATGAACGTTCTACTACAGCAACCATGTTATTTTTGGTAAGAGTTTGTGATTCGGACTTCAGACATACAATGTTTTTTTTTACTGTGAAGACTACTTCTAAGATCTTTCTAGGGAGTTTTCATCTAGCCTTTCTAGGGAGTTTTTCTCTAGCCTTTCTAGGGAGTTTTCACTAGCCTTTCTAGAGAGTTCTTCCTAGCCTTTCTAGGGAGTTTTTCCTAGCGTTTCTAGGGAGTTTTTCTCTAGCCTTTCTAGGGAGTTTTTCCTAGCGTTTCTAGGGAGTTCTTCCTAGCCTTTCTATGGAGTTCTTCCTAGCCTTTCTAGGGAGTTCTTCCTAGCCTTTCTAGGGAGTTCTTCCTAGCCTTTCTAGGGAGTTTTCCTAGCCTTTCTATGGAGTTTTTCCTAGCCTTTCTAGGGAGTTTTTCCTAGCCTTTCTAGGGAGTTTTTCTCTAGCCTTTCTAGGGAGTTTTTCTCTAGCCTTTCTAGGGAGTTTTCCTCTAGCCTTTCTAGGGAGTTTTCCTCTAGCCTTTCTAGGGAGTTTTTCCTAGCCTTTCTAGGGAGTTTTTCCTACCTTTCTAGGGAGTTTTTCCTAGCCTTTCTAGGGAGTTTTTCCTACCTTTCTAGGGAGTTCTTCCTAGGCTTTCTAGGGAGTTTTCACTAGCCTTTCTAGGGAGTTTTTCCTAGGCTTTCTAGGGAGTTTTTCCTAGCCGTTCTAGGGAGTTTTCCCTAGCCACCGTGCTTCTACACCTGCATTGCTTGCTGTTTGGAGTTTTAGGCTGGGTTTCTATACAGCACTTTGAGATATCAGCTGATGTACGAAGGGCTTTATAAATAGATTTGATTTGATTTGATTTGATTTGAATGCGTGTTCTATTGCCAACATGAGTATAGATCATTTTGGTACATTTTGAATTTCTTTAAGAATTTGTTCTAAATCTGACTTGCCTAGTTAAATAAAGGTTAAATAAAAAATATACATAAATTACAACATTTTACAAAATTGAAAGGAGACATGAGTGCATTCAGGTGCGTGTGCCACGGGAAACTTTCTTCACAATAGACAAACATAGTTTGTATAGTTCATAGTTCATAGTTTGTAAAGTTCATAGTTCATAGTTTATAGTTTATAGTTTATAGTTCATAGTTCACAGTTCATAGTTCATAGATTGTATAGTTCATAGTTTGTATAGTTCATAGTTCATATTTCATAGTTTTTATAGTTCATAGTTCATAGTTCATAGGTTATAGTTCATAGTTCATAGTTTATAGTTTATAGTTTATAGTTCATAGTTTATAGTTTATAGTTCATAGTAGATCATCAGCTGACGTAAGAAGGACTTTATAAATACATGTGGTTGAAATTTGATCTGAATTCACTTCACTGTGCTAAAGAGTGAGGTTCTCTCTGCTGCTAGTACACGCTCTGACCGAATTCACACCGCTGGAACGCTGTTCAAGGTGTCATGACGTTATGACCCCCATAAATACCTTTCCCCTTCTTCTTCTCTCTACTCTACCGATGTGACTATTGAAAATCCCGTTGTTAACATTGAGAGTCTGGTGACATCAGAAGATGGGAAACGGAACCATATTTCGGTCATCCAACCAGTTGAAAATATGCGCTGGGACTTAATGAATATGATGTCAGATCAGTTGGCGTCTGAGACATGATTACTGATGATAGGACGACTGTAACAACGTTCTTCTGTTGAAGGAGGAGCGGACCAAAATGCAGCGTGGTGGTTACTCATGTTTATTAATGAAAATACGACTAGACATGAAATAACTGAATGTACAAAACAACAGACGGAACGTGAAAAACTATACAGCCTATCTGGTGAACATAAACTCAGAGACAGGAACAATCACCCACGAAACACTCAAAGAATATGGCTGCCTAAATATGGTTCCCAATCAGAGACAACGATAAACACCTGACTCTGATTGAGAACCGCCTCAGGCTGCCTCAGGCAGCCACAGACTATGCTAGACACCCCACAAAACCCCAAGACAAACACACCACAATAACCCATGTCACACCCTGGCCTGACCAAATAAATCAAGATAAACATAATATATTTCGACCAGGGCGTGACAACGACATAAACTGTATCTTGGAAAATCTACACATTCTAGTTATCAGATTCACATGGAATTGATGTGCAAATTAAATGTTTAAATATGAAACTATTTGTGAAAAGATTAAATGTAATTTTTAGCTTCTTATTGAGAGAACGGTTTGTCAGAGGAGCACCACTCTGCTCACTCAGAAGCCCATGTGAACAGACATGGGTTATAAAACTATGAAACACAGACCTCTCTCCCAATCCTATATAAGCCCCTTGACGAAAACTTCCTGTTCCAAGGACATGCGGACTGGCAGTCCCCACATTGAAAGGACAAAGACCACCTACAGAACTAAGTCAACATCAGCAAGAACCTGTCACAATTGGCTTTGAATTTCAATGTGAAGTTGACGACCTACACTCCGGAAGGATGAATTTCGACTATACTAGCCAGAATATAGCATGAGCTTAAAGTATAGCAACTTGGTATGAACTTTGAACTCTTATTCACTAAAGAAGTGCTACCCTCTCCGCCTGCTAAACGTGGCCTAGGAGAGGACGGACAGAGAATTCATTCTACCACGCTCCAGTTTACCACTAGACAGTTATCAGAATACCAGAGACCAATGCTGGACCACCCGGCCTCCCATCTACGAACAATCTACCGAAGAGCAGCTCAGAGTAAACATTTATTGCATTCTCCTTTTTCAAGTGGGCAGTTATTTTGAATGCATCAAATACTGAATTTACGAAAGATTTAGCTGCCTATGGCCCGATAGAGACATACAAAACCTTTTTGTTCCACAGTCTTCCCGCTCTTTCATTCAACCCCTTTCCTTTGTGTAACCAGCCGTCATGTCGGCTCCGTCCACCAGGGACGTTTTCTTTATGACATCATTTGTAATCAATGTATGATACATTCTGTGTAGATGTAATTCTGTGTGATTATTTAGGTATTTTGTAGATAAATAATTAAACCACATTTTGTATTGCTGATTCAACTTGTTAGCCAGGGTTCGTGAACTAAGAATTCTACGATGTTCAGATGAGACTGAAATAAGGTGACGATTAAATGTTGACTGCTATTGAGGTGAAATATTACTAGATCTTTAAGAGTTTATTCAGAAGATAACCGCTCAATAAACATTATTTCATGGTGCCCCGACTCTCTAGTTAATTACATTTACATGAATAGCTCAATCAGGTAATATTAATTACGGAGAAATTATTTTATAGAATAGCATGTCATGTCACTTAATCCGTCATAGCCAAAGACACGACAAAGGTGTTTAATTCAAAAGATTGCTCAGAGAACCAAGTGTTTTAAAATCGGCAGTACGATTATTTTTATTTTGACCTTGTGCCGATTTAATAAGATAAGCAGACGTTTACATGACTAATGTGTAATCTGCCATGATCAGTTTAATAGCGAATTATTACTCTGCATCTCAACACACTCACTGAGCGAGAGAGCGAGATGCTCCTTCAATCGTCTCTGTGAGTGAACATTGACGTTATTAGAGCAGTTAGAGACTAAACAACATAACATTAATCAATAGGTAAAGGGGGGTTATGTATCTTTGTATATAATTATTGGGCCACGCAGTGTAATGTGATTAAACAAGTGTGTACAAGAGACTGTAAGATTCCTGTTGTATCTTTCACGTCATTCTGTCTACCACACGAGTTTGGGCAGATGACCATTATTCTGGTCTATGGGCCTGGACCTAACAATAAGGAAGCTGCTGATAAGATTACAGAGTTGGGGAGCTGTGCTTTCAGCTGAGCAGCCAGTGTTTGGGGATTTTAATACACTCTCCTCTCCGCACACCTCCCCACTGCACTACATGTATGTCTCCTGTTCAACTTGCATCCTTGATCAGTGTTATGGTAACTTGGATGACGCATACAAGGCAGTGTGCAGAACACCCACCGGAAATCAGACCATAACAGTTGTCCATCTCCTACCGAGATACAGGCAGTAGGTGAAACGCAAAACAAACCAGTAGAGAAATCCATTCAGGTATGGCCAGAGGAGAGCAGGGAGGAGCTCAAGGATTGCTTTGATGTCACAGAGTTACTTTTTTATTTCGCTACACTCGCATTAACATCTGCTAACCATGTGTGTGTGACCAATAACATTTGATCTGATTTGGGAGGTGTTCTTTGCCTCGTGCAGAGATCCCCACAAGATGACAGACAGCATCACATCATACATCCAGTTCTGTGAGGATACTGTATTAACACAAAAAGTGTGTCCCAAAAACACGCCTTGGGTGTCTAAGGGCTTGAAAATGTGCCTAAATGAAAAGAGGTTTGCTTCCTGGAAGGAGTTCCTAATGCTGTAAAGGAGATAATGATGCTGTAAAGGAGATACTGATGCTGTAAAGGAGATACTGATGCTGTAAAGGAGATACTGATGCTGTAAAGGAGATACTGATGCTGTAAAGGAGATAATGATGCTGTAAAGGAGTTCCTAATGCTATAAAGGAGATACTGATGCTGTAAAGGAGATACTGATGCTGTAAAGGAGATACTGATGCTGTAAAGGAGATAATGATGCTGTAAAGGAGATACTGATGCTGTAAAGGAGATACTGATGCTGTAAAGGAGATACTGATGCTGTAAAGGAGATAATGATGCTGTAAAGGAGATAATGATGCTGTAAAGGAGATGATGATGCTGTAAAGGAGATACTGATGCTGTAAAGGAGATAATGATGCTGTAAAGGAGATACTGATGCTGTAAAGGAGATACTGATGCTGTAAAGGAGATACTGATGCTGTAAAGGAGATACTGATGCTGTAAAGGAGATACTGATGCTGTAAAGGAGATAATGATGCTGTAAAGGAGATACTGATGCTGTAAAGGAGATACTGATGCTGTAAAGGAGATACTGATGCTGTAAAGGAGATACTGATGCTATAAAGGAGATACTGATGCTGTAAAGGAGATAATGATGCTGTAAAGGAGATACTGATGCTGTAAAGGAGATAATGATGCTGTAAAGGAGATACTGATGCTGTAAAGGAGATAATGATGCTGTAAAGGAGATAATGATGCTGTAAAGGAGATACTGATGCTGTAAAGGAGATACTGATGCTGTAAAGGAGATACTGATGCTGTAAAGGAGATACTGATGCTGTAAAGGAGATAATGATGCTGTAAAGGAGATAATGATGCTGTAAAGGAGATACTGATGCTGTAAAGGAGATAATGATGCTGTAAAGGAGATACTGATGCTGTAAAGGAGATAATGATGCTGTAAAGGAGATAATGATGCTGTAAAAGGAGATACTGATGCTGTAAAGGAGATAATGATGCTGTAAAGGAGATAATGATGCTGTAAAGGAGATACTGATGCTGTAAAGGAGATACTGATGCTGTAAAGGAGATACTGATGCTGTAAAGGAGATACTGATGCTGTAAAGGAGATAATGATGCTGTAAAGGAGATAATGATGCTGTAAAGGAGATAATGATGCTGTAAAGGAGATACTGATGCTGTAAAGGAGATACTGATGCTGTAAAGGAGATAATGATGCTGTAAAGGAGATACTGATGCTGTAAAGGAGATACTGATGCTGTAAAGGAGATACTGATGCTGTAAAGGAGATACTGATGCTGTAAAGGAGATAATGATGCTGTAAAGGAGATACTGATGCTGTAAAGGAGATACTGATGCTGTAAAGGAGATACTGATGCTGTAAAGGAGATACTGATGCTATAAAGGAGATACTGATGCTGTAAAGGAGATAATGATGCTGTAAAGGAGATACTACTGATGCTGTAAAGGAGATAATGATGCTGTAAAGGAGATACTGATGCTGTAAAGGAGATAATGATGCTGTAAAGGAGATAATGATGCTGTAAAGGAGATACTGATGCTGTAAAGGAGATACTGATGCTGTAAAGGAGATACTGATGCTGTAAAGGAGATACTGATGCTGTAAAGGAGATACTGATGCTGTAAAGGAGATACTGATGCTGTAAAGGAGATAATGATGCTGTAAAGGAGATACTGATGCTGTAAAGGAGATAATGATGCTGTAAAGGAGATAATGATGCTGTAAAGGAGATAATGATGCTGTAAAGGAGATACTGATGCTGTAAAGGAGATACTGATGCTGTAAAGGAGATAATGATGCTGTAAAGGAGATAATGATGCTGTAAAGGAGATACTGATGCTGTAAAGGAGATACTGATGCTGTAAAGGAGATACTGATGCTGTAAAGGAGATAATGATGCTGTAAAGGAGATAATGATGCTGTAAAGGAGATACTGATGCTGTAAAGGAGATAATGATGCTGTAAAGGAGATAATGATGCTGTAAAGGAGATACTGATGCTGTAAAGGAGATAATGATGCTGTAAAGGAGATAATGATGCTGTAAAGGAGATACTGATGCTGTAAAGGAGATACTGATGCTGTAAAGGAGATACTGATGCTGTAAAGGAGATACTGATGCTGTAAAGGAGATAATGATGCTGTAAAGGAGATAATGATGCTGTAAAGGAGATGATGATGCTGTAAAGGAGATACTGATGCTGTAAAGGAGATAATGATGCTGTAAAGGAGATACTGATGCTGTAAAAGGAGAAAGAAAATGAATTCAGGTCAAAAATGTGGAAAGCTAAAAATGACTTGAAGGATAAAGTGGAGCAGGGGTTCTGTCCAGCCAATCCAAGACAAGCATGGGAGGGGCTAAATGCAATGATGGGAAGAGAAAGGAAAAGATCATAACATTGCAGACTGTTCATCCTTTGTAAACCACCTTATCTGTTTTTATGGAAGGTTTGACACTGACAATTTTTCAGACAAATGTAAACAAATACGTGGAAGCATTTCCAAATCTTCTCCTGTCCAGATAACAGAGAACCAGGTGGCCTCATGTTCGTCACATATTAACATAGACTGACGACCGGGCAAAGTACTGAAGGTCTGCACCGACCAGCTCAAGGGAGTTTTCACACGACTGTTTCAACTCCTGCTGAGCACCTGTAAAACTTCTGGTCAAACGCATGGAAATGCTTGTCGGTAAGCATCCTTACTCTGTCCATAGCAGATCAACTGCAGCCGTTACAGTTTGCCTATAAGGCACAGAGGGGGACTGAGGATGCTACTCTGACCTTGGTGGACATGGTGGCTAGTCACCTTCAACATGCTAAATCACACCATCACAGAGGGTGTCTGAGGATGCTACTCTGACCTTGGTGAACATGGTGGCTAGTCACCTTCAACATGCTGGGGGGCTGAGGATGCTACTCTGACCTTGGTGGACATGGTGGCTAGTCACCTTCAACATGCTAAATCAGATCATCACAGAGGGGGACTGAGGATGCTACTCTGACCTTGGAGAACATGGTGGCTAGTCACCTTCAACATGCTAAATCAGATCATCACAGAGGGGGGCTGAGGATGCTACTCTGACCTTGGTGGACATGGTGGCTAGTCACCTTCAACATGCTAAATCAGATCATCACAGAGGGGGGCTGAGGATGCTACTCTGACCTTGGTGGACATGGTGGCTAGTCACCTTCAACATGCTAAATCAGATCATCACAGAGGGTGTCTGAGGATGCTACTCTGACCTTGGTGGACATGGTGGCTAGTCACCTTCAACATGCTAAATCACACCATCACAGAGGGTGTCTGAGGATGCTACTCTGACCTTGGTGGACATGGTGGCTAGTCACCTTCAACATGCTAAATCACACCATCACAGAGGGTGTCTGAGGATGCTACTCTGACCTTGGTGGACATGGTGGCTAGTCACCTTCAACATGCTGGGGGGCTGAGGATGCTACTCTGACCTTGGTGAACATGGTGGCTAGTCACCTTCAACATGCTAAATCAGATCATCACATTTTAGTTTTTGATTTTAGTTCAGCTTTCTCTACAATGGTTGAATAGGGTTAGTAAGGGTTTGGTTAGGAACAATGCAAATACACACACTGCTGAAACGACTACTGGACCTGAACGTCAACGGAGGCCTGACAGGTTGGATCCAGGGTTTTAAGTGACCGCCCACAGAGGATCCTCATGAATTGGACCCTCTCTGATGAATTTACCTTGAACACAGGTGCGCCCCAGGGGTGTGTCCTTTCTCTGTTGTTGTTCTCGATCTACACTAATGAGATGAAGATCCAAGGAAACATTGTGAGCCTTTTCAAAGTTCTCGGATGACATGGATCCGGTGGGGCTCCTTATTAAAGATGCTCCGTCAGATGGGGACAGCTGTTTATAAACAGACCAACAACCTTCACGAATGGTGCTGGTCAAATGGCTCCTCCACATAACTGTGGAAAAGACAAAGGAGCTGATCATCAATGAGGCATCAGTGGTTAGAGC
Organism: Oncorhynchus masou masou; assembly: GCF_036934945.1. Classification (NCBI taxonomy): domain Eukaryota; kingdom Metazoa; phylum Chordata; class Actinopteri; order Salmoniformes; family Salmonidae; genus Oncorhynchus; species Oncorhynchus masou. The sequence continues at coordinate 4,063,106 of NC_088212.1, read as the reverse complement.
ATTGGACTAGTAAAGGCTACAAGATCAAATCTGCTGAGCTGACAAGGTAAAAATCTGTCGTTCTGCCCCTGAACAAGGCAGTTAACCCTCTGTTCCTAGGCTGTTGTTGAAAATAAGAAATTCTTCAAAACTGACTTGCCCAGTTAAATTAAGGTTAAATTTTTTTTTTTAAATGACAACAACTTACCAATGTCACAACCACTGTCTCTGAATGACCAACCAGTGGAGGTGGTTGAGTGTTTCAAGAAACTAGGTACACAAATTATTAACAAGCTGAGTTGTAGAGTCTCGTAATCTGAGCTGGTAGAGAGGACCCTCACGTTCAATATGACACTCTGGTAATCTGAGCTGGTGGAGAGGATCAATATGACAGTCTGGTAATCTGAGATGGTGGAGAGGATCAATATGACAGTCTGGTAATCTGAGCTGGTAGAGAGGATCAATATGACAGTCTGGTAATCTGAGATGGTGGAGAGGATCAATATGACAGTCTGGTAATCTGAGTTGGTGGAGAGGATCAATATGACAGTCTGGTAATCTGAGTTGGTGGAGAGGATCAATATGACAGTCTGGTAATCTGAGATGGTGGAGAGGATCAATATGACAGTCTGGTAATCTGAGCTGGTAGAGAGGATCAATATGACAGTCTGGTAATCTGAGCTGGTAGAGAGGACCCTCACGTTCAATATGACAGTCTGGTAATCTGAGCTGGTAGAGAGGACCCTCACGTTCAATATGACAGTCTGGTAATCTGAGCTGGTAGAGAGGACCCTCACGTTCAATATGACAGTCTGGTAATCTGAGCTGGTAGAGAGGACCCTCACGTTCAATATGACAGTCTGGTAATCTGAGCTGGTAGAGAGGATCAATATGACAGTCTGGTAATCTGAGCTGGTGGAGAGGATCAATATGACAGTCTGGTAATCTGAGCTGGTAGAGAGGACCCTCACGTTCAATATGACAGTCTGGTAATCTGAGCTGGTAGAGAGGACCCTCACGTTCAATATGACAGTCTGGTAATCTGAGCTGGTAGAGAGGATCAATATGACAGTCTGGTAATCTGAGCTGGTAGAGAGGACCCTCAAGTTCAATATGACAGTCTGGTTCTGAGCTGGTGGAGAGGATCAATATGACAGTCTGGTAATCTGAGCTGGTGGAGAGGATCAATTTGACAGTCTGGTAATCTGAGCTGGTGGAGATGATCAATATGACAGTCTGGTAATCTGAGCTGGTAGAGAGGACCCTCACGTTCAATATGACAGTCTGGTAATCTGAGCTGGTAGAGAGGATCAATATGACAGTCTGGTAATCTGAGCTGGTAGAGAGGACCCACAAGTTCAATATGACAGTCTGGTTCTGAGCTGGTGGAGAGGATCAATATGACAGTCTGGTTCTGAGCTGGTGGAGAGGATCAATATGACAGTCTGGTAATCTGAGCTGGTGGAGAGGATCAATTTGACAGTCTGGTAATCTGAGCTGGTGGAGAGGATCAATATGACAGTCTGGTAATCTGAGCTGGTAGAGAGGACCCTCACGTTCAATATGACAGTCTGGTAATCTGAGCTGGTAGAGAGGACCCTCACGTTCAATATGACAGTCTGGTAATCTGAGCTGGTAGAGAGGATCAATATGACAGTCTGGTAATCTGAGCTGGTGGAGAGGATCAATATGACAGTCTGGTAATCTGAGCTGGTAGAGAGGACCCTCACGTTCAATATGACAGTCTGGTAATCTGAGCTGGTAGAGAGGACCCTCACGTTCAATATGACAGTCTGGTAATCTGAGCTGGTAGAGAGGATCAATATGACAGTCTGGTAATCTGAGCTGGTAGAGAGGACCCTCAAGTTCAATATGACAGTCTGGTTCTGAGCTGGTGGAGAGGATCAATATGACAGTCTGGTAATCTGAGCTGGTGGAGAGGATCAATTTGACAGTCTGGTAATCTGAGCTGGTGGAGAGGATCAATATGACAGTCTGGTAATCTGAGCTGGTAGAGAGGACCCTCACGTTCAATATGACAGTCTGGTAATCTGAGCTGGTAGAGAGGACCCTCACGTTCAATATGACAGTCTGGTAATCTGAGTTGGTAGAGAGGATCAATATGACAGTCTGGTAATCTGAGCTGGTGGAGAGGATCAATATGACAGTCTGGTAATCTGAGCTGGTAGAGAGGATCAATATGACAGTCTGGTAATCTGAGCTGGTAGAGAGGATCAATATGACAGTCTGGTTCTGAGCTGGTGGAGAGGATCAATATGACAGTCTGGTAATCTGAGCTGGTAGAGAGGACCCTCACGTTCAATATGACAGTCTGGTAATCTGAGCTGGTGGAGAGGATCAATATGACAGTCTGGTAATCTGAGCTGGTAGAGAGGATCAATATGACAGTCTGGTAATCTGAGCTGGTGGAGAGGATCAATATGACAGTCTGGTAATCTGAGCTGGTGGAGAGGATCAATATGACACTCTGGTAATCTGAGCTGGTGGAGAGGATCAATATGACACTCTGGTAATCTGAACTGGTGGAGAGGATCAATTTGACAGTCTGGTAATCTGAGTTGGTAGAGAGGATCAATATGACAGTCTGGTAATCTGAGCTGGTAGAGAGGATCAATATGACAGTCTGGTAATCTGAGCTGGTAGAGAGGACCCTCACGTTCAATATGACAGTCTGGTAATCTGAGCTGGTGGAGAGGATCAATATGACAGTCTGGTAATCTGAGCTGGTGGAGAGGATCAATATGACAGTCTGGTAATCTGAGCTGGTAGAGAGGACCCTCACGTTCAATATGACAGTCTGGTAATCTGAGCTGGTAGAGAGGACCCTCACGTTCAATATGACAGTCTGGTAATCTGAGCTGGTAGAGAGGACCCTCACGTTCAATATGACAGTCTGGTTCTGAGCTGGTGGAGAGGATCAATATGACAGTCTGGTAATCTGAACTGGTGGAGAGGATCAATATGACAGTCTGGTTCTGAGCTGGTGGAGAGGATCAATATGACAGTCTGGTAATCTGAGCTGGTGGAGAGGATCAATATGACAGTCTGGTAATCTGAGCTGGTAGAGAGGATCAATATGACAGTCTGGTAATCTGAGCTGGTGGAGAGCATCAATATGACAGTCTGGTAATCTGAGCTGGTAGAGAGGATCAATATGACAGTCTGGTAATCTGAGCTGGTAGAGAGGACCCTCACGTTCAATATGACAGTCTGGTTCTGAGCTGGTGGAGAGGATCAATTTGACAGTCTGGTAATCTGAGCTGGTAGAGAGGATCAATATGACAGTCTGGTAATCTGAGCTGGTAGAGAGGATCAATATGACAGTCTGGTAATCTGAGCTGGTGGAGAGCATCAATATGACAGTCTGGTAATCTGAGCTGGTGGAGAGGATCAATTTGACAGTCTGGTAATCTGAGCTGGTAGAGAGGATCAATATGACAGTCTGGTAATCTGAGCTGGTAGAGAGGACCCTCACGTTCAATATGACAGTCTGGTAATCTGAGCTGGTGGAGAGGATCAATATGACAGTCTGGTAATCTGAGCTGGTAGAGAGGACCCTCACGTTCAATATGACAGTCTGGTTCTGAGCTGGTAGAGAGGACCCTCACGTTCAATATGACAGTCTGGTAATCTGAGTTGGTGGAGAGGATCAATATGACAGTCTGGTAATCTGAGCTGGTGGAGAGGATCAATATGACAGTCTGGTAATCTGAGCTGGTGGAGAGGATCAATATGACAGTCTGGTAATCTGAGCTGGTGGAGAGGATCAATATGACAGTCTGGTAATCTGAGCTGGTAGAGAGGATCAATATGACAGTCTGGTAATCTGAGCTGGTAGAGAGGACCCTCACGTTCAATATGACAGTCTGGTAATCTGAGCTGGTAGAGAGGACCCTCACGTTCAATATGACAGTGTGGTTCTGAGCTGGTGGAGAGGATCAATTTGACAGTCTGGTAATCTGAGCTGGTGGAGAGGATCAATATGACACTCTGGTAATCTGAGCTGGTGGAGAGGATCAATATGACAGTCTGGTAATCTGAGCTGGTGGAGAGGATCAATATGACAGTCTGGTAATCTGAGTGTGAGGAGCAAAAGCAAACGGACAAGAATAGTAAACACAGTCAGCAAAGTAATGTGTCGACCACATGCCCATTTGAGCCGTCTGTTCCACAAGGCAACCAAACAGAAGGCTTTGTCTCTCGTATAGCCTGTTGTTTAATTGGTTTTTACTTTCCTTAAACAACAATTGTCCACCTCACGGTTTAGCCGTCAGAGATTTGAGCACTAAAATGTACCAGGGCATTGATTACAAAGGCCCATAGGCTTCCACTGTATAATATTCATGTTTGAATAATAAAAAAGTAAAAAGAGAATCTTAGGCCTAACCTCAGAGAGATAGAGATATGCTGGCGGTATGCTACCACACCGACATGCATTAGGACAGATGGATACCGCATCGAACTATAGAAAATACAATAATATAGAAAAAAAATAGAATGGAATAGTATAGAATAGAATTCTACGGAATATAATAATATAGGATAGAATAGAATAATATAGAAGAGAATAGAATACTATAGAATAGAAAAGATCAGAATAGAATAGTATACTACAGAATAGAACAATATAGAATAGAAAACTATAGAATAGAATAGAACTGAAAATAATAATATAGAATATAACAGAATAGAATAGAATTTAATAGAATACTATAGAATAGAAAACAAAAATCAATAATGTAATATAATACAATAGAATAGAACAGGGGGATGGCCGCGGCAGCTTTCCAATCTTTGTGGATCTCAGACAATACGAAAGAGAGGTTGTATAGGGGTTGCAACATTTTCGGCTGATAATTTTAGAAAGAGAGTGTCGAGATTGTCTAGTCCAGTTGATTTGTAGGGATACAGATTTTGCAGCTCTTTCAGAACATCAGCGGGAGAAGCAGGAGGGGCTTGGGCAATTTGCTGCAGAGTGTGCTGAGATGTTGGCCAGGGTTCTATAGAATAGAATATTATAGAAAATATTGTAATAGAATAGGATACAGACTATTACAAACTATTACAGACTACAAAGGGAAGCACCGCCGAAAGCTGCCCAGTGACACGAGCCTACCAGGTGAGCTAAATAACTTCAATGCTCGCTTCGAGGCAAGTAACACTGAAACATGCATGAGAGCATCAGCTGTTCTAGACGAATGTGTGATCACGCTCTCCGTAGCCGATGTGAGTTAGACCTTTAAACAGGTCAACATTTCCAAGGCCGCAGGGCCAGACGGATTACCAGGTCGTGTTCTCCGAACATGCGCTGACCAACTGGCAAGTGTCTTCACTGACATTTTCAACCTCTCCCTGTCTGAGTCTGTAATGCCAACATGTTTCACGCAGACCAGAATAGTCCCTGTGACCAAGAACACTAAGGTAACCTGCCTAAATGACTACCAACCCATAGCACTCAAGTCTGTAGCCATGAATGCTTTGATAGGCTGGCCATGGCTCACATCACCACATCATCCCAGAAACCCTAGACCCACTCCAATTTGCATACCGCACCAACAGATCCACAGATGATGCAATCTCTATCGCACTCCACACTGCCCTTTCACACCTGGACAAAATGAACACCTGTGAAAATGCTATTCATTGACTACAGCTCAGCGTTCAACACCATAGCACCCGCAAAGCTCATCACTAAGCTATGGACCCTGGGACTAAACACCTCCCTCTGCAACTGGATCCTGGACTTCCTAACCGGCCACCCCCAGGTGGTAAAGGTAGGTAACACCACATCCGCCATGTTGATCCTCAACACTGGGGCCCCTCAGGGGTACGTGCTCAGCCTCCTGCACTCCCTGTTCACTCATGACTGCACGGCCAGGCACAACTCCAACACCATCATTAAGTTTGCTGATGGCTCAACACTGGAAGGCCGGATCACCGAACAATGAGAGGTCAGAGACCGTGTGGCGCAAGGACAACAACATCTCCCTCAACTTGATCAAGACAAAGGAGATGATTGCGACTACAGGAAAAAGAGGTTTGAGTACGCCCCCATTAACATCAACGGGGCTGTAGTGGAGCAGGTTGAGAGCTTCAAGGTCCTTGGTGTCCACATCACCAACAAACTAACATGGTCCAAACACACCAAGACAGTTGTGAAGAAGGCACGACAAAACCTATTCCCCCTCAGGAGACTGAAATGATTTGGCATGGGTCCTCAGAGCCTCAAAATGTTTTACAGCTGCACCATCGAGAGCATCCTGACGGGTTGCATCACTGCCTGGTACGGCAACTGCTCGGCCTCCGACCTCAAGGCACTACAGAGGGTAATGCGTACGGCCCTGTACATCACCTGGGCCAAGCTAACTGCAATCCAGGACCTCTATACCAAGCGGTGTCAGAGGAGGGCCCTAAAAATTAGACTGTTCGTTCAGCCCCCCCCCCCCCGGAACGCTACTGCTACTCTCTTTATTCTCTAAGCCACTTTAACATCACTACATGTACATACTACCTAAATTACTTCAACACAGTTGCCCCATTGACTCTGTACCAATTCCCTCTGTATATAGCCTCCACATTGACTCTGTACCAGTACCCCCTGTATATAGCCTCCACATTGACTCTGTACCGGTACCCCCTGTATATAGCCTCCACATTGACTCTGTACCGGTACCCCCTGTATATAGCCTCCACATTGACTCTGTACCGGTATCCCCTGTATATAGCCTCCACATTGACTCTGTACCGGTATCCCCTGTATATAGCCTCCACATTGCCTCTGTTCCGGTACCCCCTGTATATAGCCTCCACATTGACTCTACCAGTACCCCCTGTATATAGCCTCCACATTGACTCTGTATCGTTATCCCCTGTATATAGCCTCCACATTGACTCTGTTCTGGTACTCCCTGTATATAGCCTCCACATTGGCTCTATCAGTACCCCCTGTATATAGCCTCCACATTGACTCTGTATCAGTATCCCCTGTATATAGCCTCCACATTGACTCTGTACCAATTCCCCCTGTATATAGCCTCCACATTGACTCTGTACCAGTACCCCCTGTATATAGCCTCCACATTGACTCTGTACCGGTATCCCCACCCTGTATATAACCTCCACATTTACTCTGTACCGGTACCCCCTGTATATAGCCTCCACATTGACTCTGTACCGGTATCCCCTGTATATAGCCTCCACATTGACTCTGTACCGGTACCCCCTGTATATAGCCTCCACATTGACTCTGTACCAGTACCCCCTGTATATAGCCTCCACATTGACTCTGTACCGGTATCCCCACCCTGTATATAACCTCCACATTTACTCTGTACTGGTACCCCCTGTATATAGCCACCACATTGACTCTACCAGTACCCCCTGTATATAGCCTCCACATTGACTCTGTATCGGTATCCCCTGTATATAGCCTCCACATTGACTCTGTACCAGTTCCCCCTGTATATTGCCTCCACATTGACTCTGTACCAGTACCCCCTGTATATAGCCTCCACATTGACTCTACCAGTACCCCCTGTATATAGCCTCCACATTGACTCTGTATCGGTATCCCCTGTATATAGCCTCCACATTGACTGTGTTCCGGTACTCCCTGTATATAGCCTCCACATTGGCTCTATCAGTACCCCCTGTATATACCCTCCACATTGACTCTGTATCGGTATCCCCTGTATATAGCCTCCACATTGACTCTGTACCGGTACCCCCTGTATATAGCCTCCACATTGACTCTGTATCGGTATCCCCTGTATATAGCCTCCACATTGACTCTGTACCGGTATCCCCTGTATATTGCCTCTACATTGGCTCTACCAGTACCCCCTCTATATAGCCTCCACATTGACGCTGTACCGGTATCCCCTGTATATAGCCTCCACATTGACTCTGTACCGGTATCCCCTGTATATTGCCTCTACATTGGCTCTACCAGTACCCCCTGTATATAGCCTCCACATTGCCTCCACATTGACTCTGTACCAGTTCCCCCTGTATAGAGCCCCGCTATTGTTATTTACTCTTTAATTATTTATTATTCTTATCTCTTACTTTTATTTGGAGAGGGGGGGGGTATTTTCTTAAAACTGCTGTTGCTTAAGGGCTTGTAAGAAACCATTTCACTGTAAGGTCTACACCTGTTGTATTCGGTGCATGTGACAAATACAATTTGTTTTGATTTGATTTGAGAGAGCTCACCTGCTCTACTTAGTTTGGACAGACACTTTCAGTTCATCAACAGCTGAGATATGGGGAGACATTTTACTCCTCGCAGGGCTAAGAAACCACAACAATTTAAATAGAAGGTAGGTGGCAATCATTTTAAAACAAATTAAACGGCATTTACGTGATCATCACCTTCTGGTGGACAATGTTAGAAGGGATCAATTATTTATTTGAACAAAAAAAATAAACTAGTCTAGTCTCTCCATAATGATGTGACCAAGCTACACTTCAAAAGATAACGAGACGACATAACAAGATGAAATGGCACCAAACAGACCAGACAGGACAGGACACTAGTCACAGCTGCCTGTTGATGGCAAACATGCCAGCTGGCACTGAAGGACCATGCCCTGAATACCTCGTGGTCCTCTCCTCCATCTCATCTCCTCCTCGCTCCTCTCATCTCTCCTCTTTCCTATCTCCTGTCCTCACCCCTCTCTCTCGTAAAACCATTATTTACTTTAGACGACTCTATAACAAAGCTTCACAATCGCTTTACGGGAGAAAGATTGCAATTAGAGTTGTCATGATACTAATCATACAAAATGATGAGTGTAAAAGTCTGGGTACTCCCCCTCCAGAATAAAACATATTGTGGAAGATATAGAAAAGCAGTTGTGAATGTCTATATTCATTTTTGGAGATTACATTCACCTTTTACCTTCTAGTCATTGAACAGACACTCTTATCTGAGCGATTTCCAGTTCGTTCATCTTAAGATAGTTAGAGGGGACAACCACATATAATCTCAGTCATAGTAAAAACATTTTTCACCAATAAGTAGCTATCAGTTAATACAGTGCTAGTAGAGGGGGAAAATGTTAAGTGTAACGTTAGATTAATGTTACTGTACAGACTACAACAACAACAAAACTTAAAACCTGTTTGGGATAGGGGGCAGTATTTTCACGTCCGGATGAAAAGCCCAAAGTTAACTGCCTGCTACTCAGGCCTGGATGCTAGGATATGCTTATAATTGGTAGATTTGGATAGAAAACACTCTGAAGTTTATAAAACTGTTAGAATTATCTCAGTGAGTATAACAGAATTCATTTGGCAGGTGAAACCCGAAGAACAAACCATCCAGGATTTTTTTTTTGAGGTCACTGTGTAATCTATTTGTTTTCTAAAGGGGACGATATTTATGAGGTGCCTGATTGCAGTTTCTATGGCGAGATGTCAACAGGCTTTAGATTTTGATGTTTTTCCTTTGAGAAATGAAGAAGTAGGGCTGTTCAGTCTGAGTGTCAAGCCAAGTTGTTTTAAATTTTAAATTTTAAAGACTATTTACGTTTTAGGATACCTAAAGTTGGATTAGGAAAGTTGTTTGAAATGTTTGGACGAAGTTTACAGGTAACTTATTAGATCATTTGTAGTCATGTTGGGCGGGTTGGAAGCGGTGTATTTCTGAATCAAACGTGCCAAATAAATTGACATTTTGGGGATAAAAAGAAGGAATTTATCAAACAAAATGACCATTTGTGATGTTTCTGGGACATATTGGAGTGCCAACAGAAGACGATCTTCAAAGGTAAGGCATGAATGATATCGTTATTTCTTACTTTAGTGTCGCACCTGCTTTATTTAAATACGATTTTCATGTGTTTGTATGATGGGGCATTGTCCTCAGATAATCACATGGTTTGCTTTCGCCGTAAAGCCTTTTTTGAAATCTGACAAGGTAGCTGGATTAACAAGAAGTTCATCTTTATTTGGTGTATTGCAATTGTGTTATATATTTCGCTAGCGGTTTTAAATTACATGCAATTTTGTATTTTATATATCTGTCAGTTAGGAAAACAAATACTTTTTCAAACAGAAATTTGAATCCTGCAGGACAAAAAGTTTTATGGACACTGTAAAGTCCAAGGAGAGTAAGAGCACCTCCGCCTGGCTACCACCCTTTCCACCTGGCTACCACCCTGGCAACAGCTCCGGACCCCCTGCAACAACAGGCCCAAGCACACCCCCCCCCGCTTCTCCTTCACCCAGACAGCTAATGTCCTGAAAGAGATGTAAAATCTGGATCCCTACAAATCAGCCGGGTTAGACAATCTGGACCCTCTCTTCCTAAAATTATCTGCCGCCATTGTTGCAGCCCCTATTACTAGTCTGTTCAACTTCTCTTTCATGATCGTCTGAGATTCCTAAAGATTGGAAAGTGGCAATCCGGTTTCCGAACTGGTCACGGGTACACCTCAGCCACGCACAAGGTCCTAAACGATATCATAACCGCCATCGATAAAAAACAGTACTGTGCAGCCAAGGCTTTCGACTCTGTCAATTACAGTATACTTATCGGCAGACTCAACAGCCTTGGTTTCTCTAATGACTGCCTCGCTTGGTTCACCAGCTACTTCTCAGATAGAGTTCAGTGTGCCAAATCGGAGGGCCTGTTGTCTGGACCTCTGGCTGTCTCTATGGGGGTGCCATAGGGTTCAATTCTCGGGCTGACTCTTTTCCCTGTATATATCAATGATGTCGCTCTTGCTGCTGGTGATTCTCTGATCTACCTCTACGCAGACGACACCATTCTGTATACTGTATACTTCTGGCCATTCTTTGGACACTGTGTTAACAAACCTCCAGATGAGCTTCAATGCCATACAATACTCTTTCTGGGGCCTTCAACTGCTCTTAAATGCTAGTAAAACGAAATGCATGCTCTTCAACCGATCCCTGCCTGAACCTGCCCGTCTGTCCAACATCACTACTCTGGACAGTTCTGACTTAGAACATGTGGACAACTATAAATACCTAGGTGTCTGGTAAGAAGGTAAACTCTCTCTCCAGACTCACATTAAGCATCTCCTATCCAAAATTAAATCTAGAATCGGCATCCTATTTCGCAAAAAAGCCTCCTTCACTTATGTTGCCAAACATACCCTCGTAAAACTGACTGTCCAACTGATCCTTGACTTCCTTGATGTCATTACAAAATAGCCTCCAACACTCTACTCAACAAATTGGATGCAGTCTATCACCTTGCCTTCCATTTTGTCACCAAAGCCCCATAGACTACCCACCACTGCAACCTGTATGCCTCGGTGGCTGGCCCTCACTACATATTTGTCGCCAAACCCACTGGCTCCAGGTCATCTATAAGTCTTTGCTAGGTGAAGCTCAGTCTGCTACTCATAAAATGTAATTCAAAGGCAGTATTCATAACAGAAGACTAAACTAGATCAACCATCTATTTCTCTCTGTGTGTGTGTGTGTGTGTGTGTGTGTGTGTGTGTGTGTGTGTGTGTGTGTGTGTGTGTGTGTGTGTGTGTGTGTGTGTGTGTGTGTGTGTGTTAACTGAACAGTAATGATGGTTTCATACAGGTCATTATGTACTGTGACACATTTGTTGTTATTTTGGCTCTGACCTCCAGCACTTCGGGTTTTAAACGATACAATGACTATAAGGTTAAAGTGCAGACTGTCAGCTTTAATTTGAGGGTATTTTTATCTGTATCGGGAGAAGCGTTTAGAAATTACAGCACTTTTGTTCATTAGGAGACCAACAGTATTGGGGCATATTGTGTAATAAAGTACTCAAAGTTAACCATTATTTCAAAAAAATTGTTGGATGTATTTGCTGTTTGTTTTGGTTGTGTTTCATATTATTTTGTAGAAATGAATGGTAAATGAATGTATTGTCATTTTGGAGTCACTTTTTATTAAGAATAAGAATAGAATTTGCTTCTAAACACTTCTACATTTTTATTTAACTAGGCAGGTCAGTTAAGAACAAATTCTAATTTTCAATGACGGCCTAGGAACAGTGGGTTTAACGGCCAGATTTGTACCTTGTCAGCTCGGGGAATTCGATCGTGCAACCTTTCGGTTACAAGTCCACATCTCTAACCAATAAGCTACCTGCCTCCCACTCTAACCACTAGGCTACCTGCTATCCTACACTCTAACCACTAAGCTACCTGACTCCCCTCTAACCACTAGGCTACCTGCCTCCCTCCTCTAACCACTAGGCTACCTGCCTATCCTACACACTAACCACTAAGCAACCTGCCTCCCCCTCTAACCACTAGGATATCTGCCTCCCCTCTAACCACTAGGCTACCTGCCTCCCTCCTCTAACCTCTAGGCTACCAGCCTCCCTCCTCTAACCACTAGGCTACCTGCCTCCCCCTCTAACCACTAGGCTACCTGCCTTCCCCTCTAACCTCTAGAACACCTGACTCCTCAACACTCTAACCACTAAGCTACCTGCCTCCCACTCTAACCACTAGGCTACCTGCTATCCTACACTCTAACCACTAAGCTACCTGACTCCCCCTCTAACCACTAAGCTACCTGCCTCCCTCCTCTAACCACTAGGCTACCAGCCTATCCTACACACTAACCACTAAGCAACCTGCCTCCCCCTCTAGCCACTAGGATACCTGCCTCCCCTCTAACCACTAGGCTACCTGCCTCCCTCCTCTAACCTCTAGGCTACCAGCCTCCCTCCTCTAACCACTAGGCTACCTGCCTCCCCCTCTAACCACTCGGCTACCTGCCTCCGTCACACTCTAACCACTAAGCTACCTGCCTCCCCCTCTAACCACAAAGCTACCTGCCTCCCACTCTAACCACTAAGCTTCCTGCCTCCCACTCTAACCACTAAGCTACCTGCCTCCCACTCGAACCACTAAGCTACCTGCCTCCCACTCTAACCACTAAGCTACCTGCCTCCCACTCTAACCACTAAGCTACCTGCCTCCCACTCTAACCACTAAGCTACCTGCCTCCCCCTCTAACCACTAAGCTACCTGCCTCCCCAATTAATGTGATGCTACCATGATTACGTATAATCCTGAATGAATCATGAAAAATGATGAGTGAGAAAATTACTAATCTCTCACCATGCTAATCGCTCACCACGCTAATCTCTCACCATGCTAACCTCCTACCATGCTAACCTCTCACCATGCTAATCTCTCACCATGCTAACCTCTCAACATGCTAACCTCTCACCATGCTAACCTCTCACCATGCTAACCTCTCACCATGCTAATCTCTCACTATTATACTAACAGGAGAGGATAACACTTTTAAGGGGGTAACTTTCTCAGAGACACACACACACACACACACACACACACACACACACACACACACACACACACACACACACACACACACACACACACACACACACACACACACACCGTGTCATGCTGTGTATCAGTGGCAGCCTACCAGCCGGGTCCTGGAGGTCCACAGCATGCTTAATCAAATAATAATTACTAACAAAAGCTGGTCGGCGCAGGGCAGAGGAGGGCAGAGCAAGGGGAGGGCAGAGGAGAGAAGGTTAGGAGGACAGCGGAGGGGAGAGGGGGGAATGGGAGGCCAGGAGGGCATAGCAGGGAAGAGCAGAGCAGGGCAGGGGAGAGCAGGGGAATGTATGGATAGCAGGGGAAGCTATGGATAGCAGGGGAAGGTATAGCAGAGAAGGGAGAGCAGGGGAAGGTATAGCAGAGAAGGGAGAGCAGGAGGGCAGAGAAGGGGAGAGCAGAGGAGAGCAGAGCATGGGAGAGGAGAGAGCAGAGCACGGGAGAAGAGAAGGCAGATAATTGGAGAGGAGAGGGCAGAGCAGGGGAGAGGAGAGGGCAGTGCATGGGAGAGGGGAGGGCAGAGCATGGGAGAGGAGAGGGCAGAGCAGGGGAGAGGAGAGGGCAGAGCAGGGGAGAGGAGAGGGCAGAGCATGGGAGAGGAGCGGGCAGAGCATGGGAGAGGAGAGGGCAGAGCAGGTGAGAGGAGAGGCCAGAGCAGGGGAGAAGAGAAGGCAGATAATTGGAGAGGAGAGGGCAGAGCAGGGGGAGGAGAAGGCAGTGCATGGGAGAGGAGAGGGCAGAGGATGGGAGAGGAGAGGGCAGAGCAGGGGAGAGGAGAGGGCAGAGCATGGGAGAGGAGAGGGCAGAGCATGGGAGAGGAGAGGGCAGAGCAGGGGAGAGGGCAGAGCAGGGGAGAGGAGCGGGCAGAGCATGGGAGAGGAGAGGGCAGAGCAGGGGAGAAGAGAAGGCAGATAATTGGAGAGGAGAGGGCAGAGCAGGGGAGAGGAGAGGGCAGTGGATGGGAGAGGAGAGGGCAGAGCATGGGAGAGGAGAGAGCAGAGCAGGGGAGAAGAGAAGGCAGATAATTGGGGAGGAGAGGGCAGAGCAGGGGGAGGAGAGGGCAGTGCATGGGAGAGGAGAGGGCAGAGCAGGGGAGAGGAGAGGGCAGAGCAGGGGAGAGGAGAGTGCAGAGCAGGGGAGAGGGCAGAGCAGGGGAGAGGAGCGGGCAGAGCATGGGAGAGGAGAGGGCAGAGCAGGGGAGAAGAGAAGGCAGATAATTGGAGAGGAGAGGGCAGAGCAGGGGAGAGGAGAGGGCAGTGGATGGGAGAGGAGAGGGCAGAGCATGGGAGAGGAGAGAGCAGAGCAGGGGAGAAGAGAAGGCAGATAATTGGAGAGGAGAGGGCAGAGCAGGGGAGAGTAGAGGGCAGTGCATGGGAGAGGAGAGGGCAGAGGATGGGAGAGGAGAGGGCAGAGCAGGGGAGAGGAGAGGGCAGAGCATGGGAGAGGAGAGGGCAGAGCATGGGAGAGGAGAGGGCAGAGCAGGGGAGAGGGCAGAGCAGGGGAGAGGAGCGGGCAGACCATGGGAGAGGAGAGGTCAGAGCAGGGGAGAAGAGAAGGCAGATAATTGGAGAGGAGAGGGCAGTGGATGGGAGAGGAGAGGGCAGTGCATGGGAGAGGAGAGGGCAGAGCAGGGGAGAGGAGAGGGCAGAGCATGGGAGAGGAGAGGGCAGAGCAGGGGGAGAGGAGAGGGCAGAGCATTGGAGAAGAGAAGGCAGATAATTGGGGAGGAGAGGGCAGAGCAGGGGGAGGAGAGGGCAGTGCATGGGAGAGGAGAGGGCAGAGCAGAGCAGGGGAGAGGAGAGGGCAGAGCAGGGGAGAGGAGAGTGCAGAGCAGGGGAGAGGGCAGAGCAGGGGAGAGGAGCGGGTAGAGCATGGGAGAGGAGAGGGCAGATCAGGGGAGAAGAGAAGGCAGATAATTGGAGAGGAGAAGGCAGAGCAGGGGAGAGGAGAGGGCAGTGGATGGGAGAGGAGAGGGCAGAGCATGGGAGAGGAGAGAGCAGAGCAGGGGAGAAGAGAAGAGAAGGCAGATAATTGGAGAGGAGAGGGCAGAGCAGGGGAGAGTAGAGGGCAGTGCATGGGAGAGGAGAGGGCAGAGCATGGGAGAGGAGAGGGCAGAGCAGGGGAGAGGAGTTAGGCAGAGCATGGAGGAGGAGAGGGCAGAGCAGGGGGAGGAGAGGGCAGTGCATGGGAGAGGAGAGGGCAGAGCATGGGAGAGGAGAGGGCAGAGCAGGGGAGAGGAGAGGGCAGAGCAGGGGAGAGGAGAGTGCAGAGCATGGGAGAGGAGAGGGCAGAGCATGGGAGAGGAGAGGGAAGAGCATGGGAGAGGAGAGGGAAGAGCAATGGAGAGGAGAGGGCAGAGCAGGGGAGAGGGCAGAGCAGGGGAGAGGAGCGGGCAGAGCATGGGAGAGGAGAGGGCAGAGCAGGGGAGAAGAGAAGGCAGATAATTGGAGAGGAGAGGGCAGAGCAGGGGAGAGGAGTTAGGCAGAGCATGGGAGAGGAGAGGGCAGAGCAGGGGGAGAGTAGAGGGCAGTGCATGGGAGAGGAGAGTGCAGAGCAGGGGAGAGGAGAGGGCAGAGCAGGGGAGAGGAGAGGGCAGAGCAGGGGAGAGGAGAGGTTAGAGCATGGGAGAGGAGAGGGCAGAGCATGGGAGAGGAGAGGGCAGAGCATGAGAGAGGAGAGGGCAGAGCATGGGAGAGGAGAGGGCAGAGCAGGGGGAGAGTAGAGGGCAGAGCAGGGGGAGGAGAAGGCAGTGCATGGGAGAGGAGAGGGCAGAGCAGGGGAGAGGAGAGGGCAGAGCAGGGGAGAGGAGAGGGCAGAGCATGGGAGAGGAGAGGGCAGAGCATGGGAGAGGAGAGGGCAGAGCAGGGGAGAGGGCAGAGCAGGGGAGAGGAGCGGGCAGAGCATGGGAGAGGAGAGGGCAGAGCAGGGGAGAAGAGAAGGCAGATAATTGGAGAGGAGAGGGCAGTGGATGGGAGAGGAGAGGGCAGTGGATGGGAGAGGAGAGGGCAGAGCATGGGAGAGGAGAGAGCAGAGCAGGGGAGAAGAGAAGGCAGATAATTGGGGAGGAGAGGGCAGAGCAGGGGGAGGAGAGGGTAGTGCATGGGAGAGGAGAGGGCAGAGCAGGGGAGAGGAGAGGGCAGAGCAGGGGAGAGGAGAGTGCAGAGCAGGGGAGAGGGCAGAGCAGGGGAGAGGAGCGGGCAGAGCATGGGAGAGGAGAGGGCAGAGCAGGGGAGAAGAGAAGGCAGATAATTGGAGAGGAGAGGGCAGAGCAGGGGAGAGGAGAGGGCAGTGGATGGGAGAGGAGAGGGCAGAGCATGGGAGAGGAGAGAGCAGAGCAGGGGAGAAGAGAAGGCAGATAATTGGAGAGGAGAGGGCAGAGCAGGGGAGAGTAGAGGGCAGTGCATGGGAGAGGAGAGGGCAGAGGATGGGAGAGGAGAGGGCAGAGCAGGGGAGAGGAGAGGGCAGAGCATGGGAGAGGAGAGGGCAGAGCATGGGAGAGGAGAGGGCAGAGCAGGGGAGAGGGCAGAGCAGGGGAGAGGAGCGGGCAGAGCATGGGAGAGGAGAGGTCAGAGCAGGGGAGAAGAGAAGGCAGATAATTGGAGAGGAGAGGGCAGTGGATGGGAGAGGAGAGGGCAGTGCATGGGAGAGGAGAGGGCAGAGCAGGGGAGAGGAGAGGGCAGAGCATGGGAGAGGAGAGGGCAGAGCAGGGGAGAGGAGAGGGCAGAGCATTGGAGAAGAGAAGGCAGATAATTGGGGAGGAGAGGGCAGAGCAGGGGGAGGAGAGGGCAGTGCATGGGAGAGGAGAGGGCAGAGCAGGGGAGAGGAGAGGGCAGAGCAGGGGAGAGGAGAGTGCAGAGCAGGGGAGAGGGCAGAGCAGGGGAGAGGAGCGGGTAGAGCATGGGAGAGGAGAGGGCAGATCAGGGGAGAAGAGAAGGCAGATAATTGGAGAGGAGAAGGCAGAGCAGGGGAGAGTAGAGGGCAGTGCATGGGAGAGGAGAGGGCAGAGCATGGGAGAGGAGAGGGCAGAGCAGGGGAGAAGAGAAGAGAAGGCAGATAATTGGAGAGGAGAGGGCAGAGCAGGGGAGAGTAGAGGGCAGTGCATGGGAGAGGAGAGGGCAGAGCATGGGAGAGGAGAGGGCAGAGCAGGGGAGAGGAGTTAGGCAGAGCATGGGAGAGGAGAGGGCAGAGCAGGGGGAGGAGAGGGCAGTGCATGGGAGAGGAGAGGGCAGAGCATGGGAGAGGAGAGGGCAGAGCAGGGGAGAGGAGAGGGCAGAGCAGGGGAGAGGAGAGTGCAGAGCATGGGAGAGGAGAGGGCAGAGCAGGGGAGAGGAGAGGGCAGAGCAGGGGAGAGGAGAGTGCAGAGCATGGGAGAGGAGAGGGCAGAGCATGGGAGAGGAGAGGGAAGAGCATGGGAGAGGAGAGGGAAGAGCAGGGGAGAAGAGAAGAGAAGGCAGATAATTGGAGAGGAGAGGGCAGAGCAGGGGAGAGTAGAGGGCAGTGCATGGGAGAGGAGAGGGCAGAGCATGGGAGAGGAGAGGGCAGAGCAGGGGAGAGGAGTTAGGCAGAGCATGGGAGAGGAGAGGGCAGAGCAGGGGGAGGAGAGGGCAGTGCATGGGAGAGGAGAGGGCAGAGCATGGGAGAGGAGAGGGCAGAGCAGGGGAGAGGAGAGGGCAGAGCAGGGGGAGAGGAGAGTGCAGAGCATGGGAGAGGAGAGGGCAGAGCAGGGGAGAGGAGAGGGCAGAGCAGGGGAGAGGAGAGTGCAGAGCATGGGAGAGGAGAGGGCAGAGCATGGGAGAGGAGAGGGAAGAGCATGGGAGAGGAGAGGGAAGAGCAATGGAGAGGAGAGGGCAGAGCAGGGGAGAGGGCAGAGCAGGGGAGAGGAGCGGGCAGAGCATGGGAGAGGAGAGGGCAGAGCAGGGGAGAAGAGAAGGCAGATAATTGGAGAGGAGAGGGCAGAGCAGGGGAGAGGAGAGGGCAGTGCATGGGAGAGGAGAGGGCAGAGCATGGGAGAGGATAGAGCAGAGCAGGGGAGAAGAGAAGGCAGATAATTGGAGAGGAGAGGGCAGAGCAGGGGAGAGTAGAGGGCAGTGCATGGGAGAGGAGAGGGCAGAGCATGGGAGAGGAGAGGGCAGAGCAGGGGAGAGGAGTTAGGCAGAGCATGGGAGAGGAGAGGGCAGAGCAGGGGGAGAGTAAATCAAATCAAATCAAATCAAATTTATTTATATAGCCCTTCGTACATCAGCTGATATCTCAAAGTGCTGTACAGAAACCCAGCCTAAAACCCCAAACAGCAAGCAATGCAGGTGTAGAAGCACGGTGGCTAGGAAAAACTCCCTAGAAAAGCCAAAACCTAGGAAGAAACCTAGAGAGGAACCAGGCTATGTGGGGTGGCCAGTCCTCTTCTGGCTGTGCCGGGTAGAGATTATAACAGAACATGGCCAAGATGTTCAAATGTTCATAAATGACCAGCATGGTCGAATAATAATAAGGCAGAACAGTTGAAACTGGAGCAGCAGCACGGCCAGGTGGACTGGGGACAGCAAGGAGTCATCATGTCAAGTAGTCCTGGGGCATGGTCCTAGGGCTCAGGTCAGTTGAAACTGGAGCAGCAGCACGGCCAGGTGGACTGGGGACAGCAAGGAGTCATCATGTCAGGTAGTCCTGGGGCATGGTCCTAGGGCTCAGGTCCTCCGAGAGAGAGAAGGAGAGAATTAGAGAACGCACACTTAGATTCACACAGGACACCGAATTGGACAGGAGAAGTACTCCAGATATAACAAACTGACCCCAGCCCCCGACACATAAACTACTGCAGCATAAATACTGGAGGCTGAGACAGGAGGGGTCAGGAGACACTGTGGCCCCACCCGAGGACACCCCCGGACAGGGCCAAACAGGAAGGATATAACCCCACCCACTTTGCCAAAGCACAGCCCCCACACCACTGGAGGGATATCTTCAACCACCAACTTACCATCCTGAGACAAAGCTGAGTATAGCCCGCAAAGATCTCCGCCACGGCACAACCCAAGGGGGGGCGCCAACCCAGACAGGATGACCACATCAGTGAATCAACCCACTCAGGTGACGCACCCCCTCCAGGGACGGCATGAGAGAGCCCCAGCAAGCCAGTGACTCAGCCCCTGTAATAGGGTTAGAGGCAGAGAATCCCAGTGGAAAGAGGGGAACCGGCCAGGCAGAGACAGCAAGGGTGGTTCGTTGCTCCAGAGCCTTTCCGTTCACCTTCCCACTCCTGGGCCATACTACACTCAATCATATGACCCACTGAAGAGATGAGTCTTCAGTAAAGACTTAAAGGTTGAGACCGAGTTTGCGTCTCTGACATGGGTAGGCAGACCGTTCCATAAAAATGGAGCTCTATAGGAGAAAGCCCTGCCTCCAGCTGTTTGCTTAGAAATTCTAGGGACAATTAGGAGGCCTGCGTCTTGTGACCGTAGCGTACGTGTAGGTATGTACGGCAGGACCAAATCAGAGAGATAGGTAGGAGCAAGCCCATGCAATGCTTTGTAGGTTAGCAGTAAAACCTTGAAATCAGCCCTTGCCTTGACAGGAAGCCAGTGTAGGGAGGCTAGCACTGGAGTAATATGATCAAATTTTTTGGTTCTAGTCAGGATTCTAGCAGCCGTATTTAGCACTAACTGAAGTTTATTTAGTGCTTTATCCGGGTAGCCGGAAAGTAGAGCATTGCAGTAGTCTAACCTAGAAGTGACAAAAGCATGGATTAATTTTTCTGCATCATTTTTGGACAGAAAGTTTCTGATTTTTGCAATGTTACGTAGATGGAAAAAAGCTGTCCTTGAAATGGTCTTGATATGTTCTTCAAAAGAGAGATCAGGGTCCAGAGTAACGCCGAGGTCCTTCACAGTTTTATTTGAGATGACTGTACAACCATTAAGATTAATTGTCAGATTCAACAGAAGATCTCTTTGTTTCTTGGGACCTAGAACAAGCATCTCTGTTTAGTAGAGAGTAGAGGGCAGTGCATGGGAGAGGAGAGTGCAGAGCAGGGGAGAGGAGAGGGCAGAGCAGGGGAGAGGAGAGGGCAGAGCAGGGGAGAGGAGAGGGCAGAGCATGGGAGAGGAGAGGGCAGAGCATGGGAGAGGAGAGGGCAGAGCATGGGAGAGGAGAGGGCAGAGCATGGAAGAGGAAAGGGCAGATCAGGGGAGAGGAGAGGGCACAAGAAGGGAGAGGAGGGGGCAGATCAGGGAGAGGAGAGGACATTGCAGGGGAGAGGAGAGGGCAGAGCAGTAGAGAGCAGGGGAAGGTATGGATAGCAGGGGAAGGTATAGCAGAGAAGGGAGTGCAGGAGGGTAGAGAAGGGGAGAGCAGAGGAGGGCATAGAATGGAGAGGAGAAGCAGAGCAGGGCAGGGGAGAGGATAGAGCAGAGCATGGCAGAGCAGGGGAGAATAGAGGGCAGAGCAGGGGAGAGGAGAGAGCAGGTCAGGGGAGAGGAGAGGAGAGAGCAGAGCAGGGAAGAGGAGATGGCAGAGTATGGGAGAGGAGAGGACAGAGCATGGGAGAGGAGAGGGCAGAGCAGGGGAGAGGAGTTAGGCAGAGCATGGGAGAGGAGAGGTCAGAGCAGGGGAGAAGATAAGGCAGATAATTGTAGAGGAGAGGGCAGAGCAGGGGAGAGGAGAGGGCAGTGCATGGGAGAGGAGAGGGCAGAGCATGGGAGACGAGAGGGCAGAGCAGGGAGAGGAGAGGGCAGAGCAGGGGAGAGTAGAGAGCAGAGCAGGGGAGAAGAGTAGGCAGATAATTGGAGAGGAGAGGGCAGAGCAGGGGAGAGGAGAGGGCAGTGCATGGGAGAGGAGAGGGCAGAGCAGGGGAGAGGAGAGGGCAGAGCATGGGAGAGGAGAGGGCAGAGCAGGGGGAGAGGAGAGGGCAGAGCATTGGAGAAGAGAAGGCAGATAATTGGGGAGGAGAGGGCAGAGCAGGGGGAGGAGAGGGCAGTGCATGGGAGAGGAGAGGGCAGAGCAGGGGAGAGGAGAGGGCAGAGCAGGGGAGAGGAGAGTGCAGAGCAGGGGAGAGGGCAGAGCAGGGGAGAGGAGCGGGTAGAGCATGGGAGAGGAGAGGGCAGATCAGGGGAGAAGAGAAGGCAGATAATTGGAGAGGAGAAGGCAGAGCAGGGGAGAGGAGAGGGCAGTGGATGGGAGAGGAGAGGGCAGAGCATGGGAGAGGAGAGAGCAGAGCAGGGGAGAAGAGAAGAGAAGGCAGATAATTGGAGAGGAGAGGGCAGAGCAGGGGAGAGTAGAGGGCAGTGCATGGGAGAGGAGAGGGCAGAGCATGGGAGAGGAGAGGGCAGAGCAGGGGAGAGGAGTTAGGCAGAGCATGGGAGAGGAGAGGGCAGAGCAGGGGGAGGAGAGGGCAGTGCATGGGAGAGGAGAGGGCAGAGCATGGGAGAGGAGAGGGCAGAGCAGGGGGAGAGGAGAGGGCAGAGCAGGGGAGAGGAGAGTGCAGAGCATGGGAGAGGAGAGGGCAGAGCATGGGAGAGGAGAGGGAAAAGCATGGGAGAGGAGAGGGAAGAGCAATGGAGAGGAGAGGGCAGAGCAGGGGAGAGGGCAGAGCAGGGGAGAGGAGCGGGCAGAGCATGGGAGAGGAGAGGGCAGAGCAGGGGAGAAGAGAAGGCAGATAATTGGAGAGGAGAGGGCAGAGCAGGGGAGAGGAGAGGGCAGTGCATGGGAGAGGAGAGGGCAGAGCATGGGAGAGGAGAGGGCAGAGCAGGGGAGAGGAGTTAGGCAGAGCATGGGAGAGGAGAGGGCAGAGCAGGGGGAGAGTAGAGGGCAGTGCATGGGAGAGGAGAGTGCAGAGCAGGGGAGAGGAGAGGGCAGAGCAGGGGAGAGGAGAGGGCAGAGCATGGGAGAGGAGAGGGCAGAGCATGGGAGAGGAGAGGGCAGAGCATGGGAGAGGAGAGGGCAGAGCATGGAAGAGGAAAGGGCAGATCAGGGGAGAGGAGAGGGCACAAGAAGGGAGAGGAGGGGGCAGATCAGGGGAGAGGAGAGGACATTGCAGGGGAGAGGAGAGGGCAGAGCAGTAGAGAGCAGGGGAAGGTATGGATAGCAGGGGAAGGTATAGCAGAGAA
Organism: Oncorhynchus masou masou; assembly: GCF_036934945.1. Classification (NCBI taxonomy): domain Eukaryota; kingdom Metazoa; phylum Chordata; class Actinopteri; order Salmoniformes; family Salmonidae; genus Oncorhynchus; species Oncorhynchus masou. The sequence continues at coordinate 4,040,662 of NC_088212.1, read as the reverse complement.
GGGAGTGCAGGAGGGTAGAGAAGGGGAGAGCAGAGGAGGGCATAGAATGGAGAGGAGAAGCAGAGCAGGGCAGGGGAGAGGATAGAGCAGAGCATGGCAGAGCAGGGGAGAATAGAGGGCAGAGCAGGGGAGAGGAGAGAGCAGGTCAGGGGAGAGGAGAGGAGAGAGCAGAGCAGGGAAGAGGAGATGGCAGAGCATGGGAGAGGAGAGGACAGAGCATGGGAGAGGAGAGGGCAGAGCAGGGGAGAGGAGTTAGGCAGAGCATGGGAGAGGAGAGGTCAGAGCAGGGGAGAAGATAAGGCAGATAATTGTAGAGGAGAGGGCAGAGCAGGGGAGAGGAGAGGGCAGTGCATGGGAGAGGAGAGGGCAGAGCATGGGAGACGAGAGGGCAGAGCAGGGAGAGGAGAGGGCAGAGCAGGGGAGAGTAGAGAGCAGAGCAGGGGAGAAGAGTAGGCAGATAATTGGAGAGGAGAGGGCAGAGCAGGGGAGAGGAGAGGGCAGTGCATGGGAGAGGAGAGGGCAGAGCATGGGAGAGGAGAGGGCAGAGCAGGGGAGAGGAGAGGGCAGAGCAGGGGAGAGGAGAGGGCAGAGAATGGGAGAGGAGAGAGCAGAGCATGGGAGAGGGCAGAGCAGGGGAGAGGAGAGGGCAGAGCATGGGAGAGGAGAGAGCAGAGCATGGGAGAGGGCAGAGCAGGGGAGAGGAAGGGCAGATCAGGGGAGAGGAGAGGGCACAAGAGGGGAGAGGAGGGGGCAGATCAGGGGAGAGGAGAGGACATTGCAGGGGAGAGGAGAGGGCAGAGCAGTAGAGAGCAGGGGAAGGTATGGATAGCAGGGGAAGGTATAGCAGAGAAGAGAGTGCAGGAGGGTAGAGAATGGGAGAGGAGAAGCAGAGCAGGGCAGGGGAGAGGATAGAGCAGAGCATGGCAGAGCAGGGGAGAATAGAGGGCAGAGCAGGGGAGAGGAGAGGGCAGGTCAGGGGAGAGGAGAGGAGAGGAGAGAGCAGAGCATGGGAGAGGAGAGAGCAAAGCATGGGAGAGGAGAGAGCAGAGCATGGTAGAGGAGAGAGCAGAGCAGGGGAGAGTAGAGAGCAGAGCATGGTAGAAGAGAGAGCAGAGCATGGGAGAGGAGAGGGGGGAGCAGGGGACAGGAGAGGGCAGATCAGGGGAGAGGAGAGGGCAGATCAGGGGAGAGGAGAGAGCGGAGCAGGGGAGAGGAGAGTGCAGAGCAGCAGAGGCATAGTTCTCTGGAATTTGGCATTTTGATTGAGAACAATAGTGTGCAATCCAGCCAAGCTCTATTTTATTTCATCCTGGTCTTGTGAACACAAAAGCAATTTCACACCTATTGGTAATGTGTTAGCTATGCAAGTCAATGAACATACCACTGACGTTGGCAGAATGATACAACAAGACTAGTATTCCCACCCCGGCTCCCTCCCTCCCTCCCTCCCTCCCTCCCTCCCTCCCTCCCTCCCTCCTCAACCCTATCCCTCCCTCTCTCCTCAACCCTATCCCTCCCTCTCCTCAACCCTATCCCTCCCTCTCTCTCTCTCCCTCCCTCCCTCCCTCCCTCCCTCCCTCCCTCCCTCCCTCCCTCCCTCCCTCCCTCCCTCCCTCCCTCCCTCCCTCCCTCCCTCCCTCCTCAACCCTATCCCTCCCTCTCCTCAACCCTATCCCTCCCTCTCCTCAACCCTATCCCTCCCTCCCTCCCTCCCTCTCCTCAACCCTATCCCTCCCTCCCTCCCTCCTCAACCCTATCCCTCCCTCTCTCCTCAACCCTATCCCTCCCTCTCCTCAACCCTATCCCTCCCTCTCCTCAACCCTATCCCTCCCTCTCCTCAACCCTATCCCTCCCTCTCCTCAACCCTATCCCTCCCTCCCTCTCTCCTCAACCCTATCACTCCCTCCCTCTCCTCAACCCTATCCCTCCCGCTCCTCAACCCTATCCCTCCCTCTCTCCTCAACCCTATCCCTGCCTCTCTCCTCAACCCTATCCCTCCCTCCCTCTCCTCAACCCTATCCCTCCCTCTCTCCTCAACCCTATCCCTCCCTCTCTCCTCAACCCTATCCCTCCCTCTCCTCAACCATATCCCTCCCTCTCTCCTCAACCCTATCCCTCCCCCTCTCCTCAACCCTATCCCTCCCTCTCTCCTCAACCCTATCCCTCCCTCTCTCCTCAACCCTATCCCTCCCCCTCTCCTCAACTCTATCCCTCCCTCTCCTCAACCCTATCCCTCCCTCTCTCCTCAACCCTATCCCTCTCTTTCTCCTCAACCCTATCTCTCCCTCCCTCCCTCCCTCCTCAACCCTATCCCTCCCTCTCTCCTCAACCCTATCCCTCCCTCTCTCCTCAACCCTATCCCTCCCTCTCTCCTCAACCCTATCCCTCCCTCTCTCCTCAACCCTATCCCTCCCTCTCTCCTCAACCGTATCCCTCCCTCTCTCCTCAACCCTATCCCTCCCTCTCTCCTCAACCCTATCCCTCCCCCTCTCCTCAACCCTATCCCTCCCTCTCTCCTCAACCCTATCCCTCTCTCTCCTCAACCCTATCTCTCTCTCTCTCCTCAACCCTATCTCTCCCTCTCTCCTCAACCATATCCCTCCCTTCTTCCTTTCCCTTCCTCCCCAACCCTCTCCCTCCCTCCCAATCCTCTATCTATCTCTCTCTATCCCTCCCTCCCTCCATCTCTGCTCAACACTCTCCCTCCCTCCACAAACCTCGCGCTACCCTCCCTGCTTAACCGTCTCCTTCCCTGCCCAACCCTCTCCCTCCTTCTCATCTCCCCTCCCTAACCCTCTCCCTCCTTCTCATTCTCCCTGCCCAACCCTCTCCCTCCTTCTCATCTCCCCTCCCTAACCCTCTCCCTCCTTCTCATCCCCCCTCCCTAACCCTCTCCCTCCTTCTCATTCTCCCTGCCCAACCCTGCCAACATCCTGAGGCTGCATTCATTGTAGCTGTGGATTTTAACAAGGCTAATCTGAAAACAAGACTCCCTAAATTGTATCAGCATATCGATTGCGCAACCAGGGCTGGCAAAACCTTGGATCATTGTTATTCTAACTTCCGTGACGCATATAAGGCCCTGTCCCGCCCTCCTTTTGGAAAAGCTGACCACGACTCCATTTTGTTGATCCCTGCCTACAGACAGAAACTAAAACAAGATGCTCCCACGCTGAGGTCTGTCCAACGCTGGTCCGACCAATCTGATTCCACACACCAAGACTGCTTCCATCACGTGGACTGGGATATGTTTCGTATTGCGTCAGACAACAACATTGACGATTACGCTGATTCGGTGTGCGAGTTCATTAGAACGTGCGTTGAATATGTCGTTCCCATAGCAACGATTAAAACATTCCCAAACCAGAAACCCTGGATTGATGGCAGCATTTGCGTGAAACTGAAAGTGCGAACCACTGCTTTTAATCAGGGCAAGGTGACCGGAAACATGACCGAATACAAACAGTGCAGCTATTCCCTCCGCAAGGCAATCAAACAAGCTAAGCGTCAGTATAGAGACAAAGTAGAATCTCAATTCAACGGCTCAGACACAAGAGGTATGTGGCAGGGTCTACAGTCAATCACGGATTACAAAAAGAAAACCAGCCCAGTCACGGACCAGGATGTCTTGCTCCCAGGCAGACTAAATAACTTTTTTGCCCGCTTTGAGGACAATACAGTGCCACTGACATGGCCTGCAACGAAAACATGCGGAATCTCCTTCACTGCAGCCGAGGTGAGTAAAACATTTAAACGTGTTAACCCTCGCAAGGCTGCAGGCCCAGACAGCATCCCCAGCCACGCCCTCAGAGCATGCGCAGACCAGCTGGCTGGTGTGTTTACGGACATATTCAATCAATCCCTATACCAGTCTGCTGTTCCCACATGCTTCAAGAGCGCCACCATTGTTCCTGTTCCCAAGAAAGCTAAGGTAACTGAGCTAAATGACTATCGTCCCGTAGCAGTCACTTCCGTCATCATGAAGTGCTTTGAGAGACTAGTCAAGGACCATATCACCTCCACCCTACCTGACACCCTAGACCCACTCCAATTTGCTTACCGCCCAAATAGGTCCACAGACAATGCAATCTCAACCACACTGCACACTGCCCTAACCCATCTGGACAAGAGGAATGCCTATGTGAGAATGCTGTTCATCGACTACAGCTCGGCATTTAACACCATAGTACCCTCCAAGCTCGTCATCAAGCTCGAGACCCTGGGTCTCGACCCTGCCCTGTGCAACTGGGTACTGGACTTCCTGACGGGCCGCCCCCAGGTGGTGAGGGTAGGCAACAACATCTCCACCCCGCTGATCCTCAACACTGGGGCCCCACAAGGGTGCTTTCTGAGCCCTCTCCTGTACTCCCTGTTCACCCACGATTGCGTGGCCACGCACGCCTCCAACTCAATCATCAAGTTTGCGGACGACACAACAGTGGTAGGCTTGATTACCAACAACGACGAGACGGTTAACAGGGAGGAGGTGAGGGCCCTCGGAGTGTGGTGTCAGGAAAATAACCCCACACTCAACGTCAACAATACTAAGGAGATGATTGTGGACTTCAGGAAACAGCAGAGGGAACACCCCCCTATCCACATCGATGGAACAGTAGTGGAGAGGGTAGAAAGTTTTAAGTTCCTCGGCATACACATCACAGACAAACTGAATTGGTCCACCCACACAGACAGCATCGTGAAGAAGGTGCAGCAGCGCCTCTTCAACCTCAGGAGGCTGAAGAAATTTGGCTTGTCACCAAAAGCACTCACAAACTTCTACAGATGCACAATCGAGAGCATCCTGGCGGGCTGTATCACCGCCTGGTACGGCAACTGCTCCGCCCACAACCGTAAGGCTCTCTAGAGGGTAGTGAGGTCTGCACAACGCATCACCGGGGGCAAACTACCTGCCCTCCAGGACACCTACACCACCCGATGTTACAGGAAGGCCATAAAGATCATCAAGGACAACAACCACCCGAGCCACTGCCTGTTCACCCCGCTATCATCCAGAAGGCGTGGTCAGTACAGGTGCATCAAAGCTGGGACCGAGAGACTGAAAAACAGCTTCTATCTCAGCCATCAGGCTGTTAAACAGCCACCACTAACATTGAGTGGCTGCTGCAAACACACTGACTCAACTCCAGCCACTTTAATAATGGGAATTGATGGGAAATGATGTAGAATATATCACTAGCCACTTTAAACAACGTTACCTAATATAATGTTTACATACCCTACATTATTCATCTCATCTGTATACGTATATACTGTACTCTATATCATCTACTGCATCTTTATGTCATACATGTATCACTAGCCACTTTAACATACCACTTTGTTTACATACTCATCTCATATGTATATACTGTACTCGATACCATCTACTGTACCTTGCCTATGCTGCTCTGTACCATCACTCATTCATATATCTTTATGTACATATTCTTTATCCCCTTACACTTGTGTGTATAAGACAGTAGTTTTGGAATTGTTAGTTTGATTACTTGTTGGTTATTACTGCATTGCCGGAACTAGAAGCACAAGCATTTTGCTACACTCGCATTAACATCTGCCAACCATGTGTATGTGACAAATACAATTTGATTTGATTTGATTTTGATTTGACCCTCTCCCTCCTTCTCATTCTCCCTCCCTAACCCCCTCCCTCTCCCTCATTCTCCCTCCCTCTCCCTCCTCCTCATTCTCCCTCCCTAACCCTCTCCCTCCTCATTCTCCCTGCCCGACCCTCTCCCTCCTTCTCATTCTCCCTTCCTAACCCTCTCCCTCCTCATTCTCCCTGCCCGACCCTCTCCCTCCTTCTCATTCTCCCTAACCCTCTCCCTCCTCCTTCTCCCTCCCTCTCCCTCTCCCTCCTCCTCATTCTCCCTCCCTAACCCTCTCCCTCCTCATTCTCCCTCCCCAACCCTCTCCCTCCTCATTCTCCCTCCCGAACCCTCTCCCTCCTCCTCATTCTCCCTCCCTAACCCTCTCCCTCCTCATTCTCCCTCCCAAACCCTCTCCCTCCTCATTCTCCCTCGCTAACCCTCTCCCTCCTTCTCATTCTCCCTTCCTAACCCTCTCCCTCCTTCTCATTCTCCCTCCCTAAACCCCTCCCTCTCCCTCATTCTCCCTCCCTCTCCCTCCTCCTCAGTCTCCCTCCCTAACCCTCTCCCTCCTCATTCTCCCTGCCCGACGCTCTCCCTCCTTCTCATTCTCCCTTCCTAACCCTCTCCCTCCTTCTCATTCTCCCTCCCTAACCCTCTCCCTCATTCTCCCGGCCTAACCCTCTCCCTCCTTCTCATTCTCCCTCCCTAACCCTCTCCCTCCTCATTCTCCCTCCCTAACCCTCTCCCTCCTCATTCTCCCTCCCAAACCCTCTCCCTCCTCATTCTCCCTCGCTAACCCCCTCCCTCCTTCTCATTCTCCCTGCCCGACCCTCTCCCTCCTTCTCATTCTCCCTTCCTAACCCTCTCCCTCCTTCTCATTCTCCCTCCCTAACCCCCTCCCTCTCCCTCATTCTCCCTCCCTCTCCCTCCTCCTCAGTCTCCCTCCCTAACCCTCTCCCTCCTCATTCTCCCTGCCCGACGCTCTCCCTCCTTCTCATTCTCCCTTCCTAACCCTCTCCCTCCTTCTCATTCTCCCTCCCTAACCCTCTCCCTCATTCTCCCTCCCTAACCCCCTCCCTCTCCCTCATTCTACCTCCCTCTCCCTCCTCCTCAGTCTCCCTCCCTAACCCTCTCCCTCCTCATTCTCCCTGCCCGACGCTCTCCCTCCTTCTCATTCTCCCTCCCTAACCCTCTCCCTCCTTCTCATTCTCCCTCCCTAACCCTCTCCCTCATTCTCCCGGCCTAACCCTCTCCCTCCTTCTCATTCTCCCTCCCTCTCCCTCCTCCTCATTCTCCCTCCCCAACCCTCTCCCTCCTCATTCTCCCTCCCGAACCCTCTCCCTCCTCATTCTCCCTCCCGAACCCTCACCCTCCTCATTCTCCCTCCCGAACCCTCTCCCTCCTCATTCTCCCTCCCGAACCCTCTCATGTGAAAGAAGAGTTTGTGATCGTGTGAAGGTACACCGCCGTGGCAACAAAAAAAAACAACATCAATCGTTTATTTTTTCCTGACTGTTTTGTTCTGTCGGGAGGCCGACTGAACATGAGCCAGCGTAGGTTAGTGTCCGTGTCTGCATAACGGGTCTCTGTCCCTCTCTGATCCATTATGTTTCTCTCCTCCACTACAATATAATGAAACCTCTGTGGCCCACAATGCTGAAGCACCGGCTTCTTGGCTATTTTTTTTTCATTGTCCCTTTTATCTGCTCCTAATTCTCCAATTATTTCAACCCTTTTTCTCCTCTGCTTCTCTTCACGGTGGCCCCTGCTGTGAGGACTGATGAGACTGAGACAAACAGAGAAAAAGAGAGAAACCCTGGGCTGGCCAAAGGCTTGTATGTCTGTCAGTCTCTGGGTGGTCAGCTCAGCTGTGGTCTAGGAAGGACATATCTCCTGCCCCACACAGTGCCCACAACCATCTCTCATCACCCTGCAGCATCACCATCCTCGCTTCCTCTACTTCATCTGCCTCGTTTTACTCCTGCTGTTCTATAGGCAGACAACCCCCACCTGTCTCCAACTCCTTCTGTCCTATAGGCTGACAACCTTCATCTGTCTCCAACTCCTGTCCTATAGGCTGACAACCTTCATCTGTCTCCAACTCCTGTCCTATAGGCTGACAACCCTCACCTGTCTCCAACTCCTGTCCTATAGGCTGACAACCCTCACCTGTCTCCAACTCCTTCTGTCCTATAGGCTGACAACCCTCACCTGTCTCCAACTCCTTCTGTCCTATAGGCTGACAACCCTCATCTGTCTCCAACTCCTGTCCTATAGGCTGACAACCCTCACCTGTCTCCAACTCCTGTCCTATAGGCTGACAACCCTCACCTGTCTCCAACTCCTTCTGTCCTATAGGCTGACAACCCTCACCTGTCTCCAACTCCTGTCCTATAGGCTGACAACCCTCACCTGTCTCCAACTCCTGTCCTATAGGCTGACAACCCTCACCTGTCTCCAACTCCTTCTGTCCTATAGGCTGACAACCCTCACCTGTCTCCAACTCCTGTCCTATAGGCTGACAACCCTCACCTGTCTCCAACTCCTGTCCTATAGGCTGACAACCCTCACCTGTCTCCAACTCCTTCTGTCCTATAGGCTGACAACCCTTACCTGTCTCCAACTCCTTCTGTCCTATAGGCTGACAACCCTCACCTGTCTCCAACTCCTGTCCTATAGGCTGACAACCCTCACCTGTCTCCAACTCCTGTCCTATAGGCTGACAACCCTCACCTGTCTCCAACTCCTTCTGTCCTATAGGCTGACAACCCTCACCTGTCTCCAACTCCTGTCCTATAGGCTGACAACCCTCACCTGTCTCCAACTCCTGTCCTATAGGCTGACAACCCTCACCTGTCTCCAACTCCTTCTGTCCTATAGGCTGACAACCCTCACCTGTCTCCAACTCCTGTCCTATAGGCTGACAACCCTCACCTGTCTCCAACTCCTGCAGTCCTATAGGCTGACAACCCTCACCTGTCTCCAACTCCTGTCCTATAGGCTGACAACCCTCACCTGTCTCCAACTCCTTCTGTCCTATAGGCTGACAACCCTCACAACTCCTGCAGTCCTATAGGCTGACAACCCTTACCTGTCTCCAACTCCTTCTGTCCTATAGGCTGACAACCCTCACCTGTCTCCAACTCCTGCAGTCCTATAGGCTGACAACCCTCACCTGTCTCCAACTCCTGCAGTCCTATAGGCTGACAACCCTCACCTGTCTCCAACTCCTGTCCTATAGGCTGACAACCCTCACCTGTCTCCAACTCCTTCTGTCCTATAGGCTGACAACCCTCACAACTCCTGCAGTCCTATAGGCTGACAACCCTTACCTGTCTCCAACTCCTTCTGTCCTATAGGCTGACAACCCTCACCTGTCTCCAACTCCTGCAGTCCTATAGGCTGACAACCCTCACCTGTCTCCAACTCCTGCAGTCCTATAGGACTACATCCTACATCATTTCATAGTTTAGAAAATAGTAAAAATAAAGAAAAACCCTGGAATGAGTAGGTGTGTCCAAACTGTTGACTGATGCTGTATGTTTACACATAAATATATGGAAATGATGCAGCCAAGTGTATCGATGGAAGCCACAATCTCTCTGCCGCCAAAAATAAAATAAAATAAAATACATCAACATATGCCGCATTTCTATGTTTTGTAGAAAAAAATAAATTAAGCTTAATGTTTCCAATGACATCATCAACCAATTAGTAGAACATTGATTTACTTAACCTTTATATTAACTAGGCAAATCAGTTAAAGAAGAAATTCTTATTTTCAATGACGTCCTAGGAACAGTTGGGTTAACTGTCTGTTCATGGGAAGAATGACAGATGTTTACCTTGTCGGCTCAGGGATTCAATCCACCAACCTTTACGGTTACTAGTCCAACACTCTAACCACTAGGTTACCTGCCTCCCCCTCTAACCACTAGGCTACCTGCCTCCCCTACACTCTAACCACTAGGCTACCTGCCTCCCCCTCTAACCACTAAGCTACCTGCCTCCCCTACACTCTAACCACTAGGCTACCTGCCTCTAACCACTAAGCTACCTGCGTCCCCTACACTCTATCCACTAGGCTACCTGCCGCCTCTACACTCTAACCACTTGGCTACCTGCCGCCTCTACACTCTAACCACTAGGCTACCCTGCCGCCTCTACACTCTAACCGCTAGGCTACCTGCCGCCTCTACACTCTAACCACTAGGCTACCCTGCCCCCCAAGTGTTTAGTTGGCAATGTGATGAAAACCAATGATGTCATCGGAAACATTTATCTTCCTCTGTATTTTTTTACTACAATAGAAATGCTCCATTTTCACATTAAATATATTTTGGGGAGATGAGGAATTGGACATTTATTTTTTACATTTACCTTTAATAATAATACATTTTTCTGTAAATATGATGTCCTTTCCAAGGACGGTCTCAAAGTTGCATGTGTCTGATAATGTAGCTCTATACGTTGGTTTTACCAAACATTAGGAACACCTTCCTAATATTGAGTTGCACGACCATCCCTTACATACCTACATACCCCTTGATACACACAGGAATCTGTTCAGCAAGAAAAACCCAGCAGGATTGCAGATCTTGCCACAAACCAGTCCGACTGGTACCCCGTTCAAAGGCACTTGCCTCTGTTGTCTTAAATCTTTCGTCTTGCCCATTCACCCTCTGAATGGCACACATACACAATCCAGGTCTCAAGACTTAAATATCCTTCTTTAACCCCGTCTCCTCCCCTTCATCTACACTGATGGAAGTGGATTTAACAAGTGACATCAATAAGGGATCATAGCTTTTGCCTGGTCTGTCTATGTCCTGGAAAGAGCAGGTGTTCTAAATCATTGTTAAACTCGGTGTATATAACTAACCATGCTATGTTCAAAGCAAGCATGCGGCTGGTTATCAATGTTTAGGCGATGCCATCCTGTGTTTTGTTATACAACAATGTGGACAGATGAGAAGGACAACAAACTGTGAAGACCTTGGATTTCTGTATGATCTCATGTGTAGGGAGGAAACCTTCAGAGAAAGGAGAAGCAGGCTTAATGAGTTGAGGATTGTGTTGTGTAGCCTAGTGGTTAGAGTGTTGGACTAGTAACCAGTAGGTTGCAAGTTCAAACCCCTGAGCTGACAAGGTACAAATCTGTTGTTCTGCCCCTGAACAGGCAGTTAACCCACTGTTCCTAGGCCATCATTGAGAATAAGAATTTATTCTTAACTGACTTGCCTGGTTAAATAAAGGTAAAATAATAAATAAATACAATTTCAAATCTGTTTGATGACATGTAGTTTGTTGTTCTTCTAAATCTTTAATCAGCCTATCTAGACTAGGAAATCTCCATGTACATGCGCCACATATACCTTGAACCTTAAATTCTATAATATAACAACACAATTCATCGTTCATGGAAGTTGATGGGTTATTTATAGCAAAACCTTTCGATAACATTTCAACGACTGTTTCAATAGTAGAAAGGGAAGAAAAAAAACTCAGAAGAGAAAATGGCGGTGAACGGTGAACCGTTATATTTTTGTATAACATATCAAATAATGAAAGAGAGGTTTTTTATTTTTATTTAGTGTGGGAGAGGTCAAGAAAGTGTGGAAGGGGTGGAACAACTATTGTTATCCATTACTAATGATAAGAGGTATAGACAACCTTGAAACTACTGAGAGTATTAGCCACCCTTCTTTAAAGCCTAAAGAAGTGTGTGATTAAAAATAGCCACCCAATCAGTTTGCTAAATGTTCTCAGTAAACTGATGGAGAGGATTGTGTTTGACCAAATACAATGCTATTTTTCAGAGAACAAGTGAATTACTGACTTTCAGCATGCATATAGAGAAAAGGGCACTCAACTTGTACTGTACCGACTCAGATGACTAATGATAGGTTAAAATACATTGTGAATAAGATCACAGTTGGAGCTGTATTTTTAGATTTCAGTGCAGCCTTTGATGTTATTTATCATAAATTGTTATTGAAGAAACTCACTTGACATGTCTTTACATCAACTGCCATCACATGGTTGGAGAGTTATTTATCCAACAGAACTCAGAGTGTTCTTCAATGGAAACTTTTCTAACATCAGATATGTATTGTGGGGAGTCCCTCAGGGCAGTCGCCTTGGGCCGTTACTATTCTCTATTATTAATGTATGATTTGCCACTGTTCTTATACAAAGCAAGAATGACTGTGCATGTGATGATTCCTCACTCAACATGTCAAATCAAAATCAAATCAAACTGTGTTGGTCACATGTGCCGAATACAGACAACGCATCAAACAGGCAAAGCGCCAATACAGGACTAAGATTGAATCCTACTACACCGGCTCTGATGCTCGTTGGATGTGGCAGGGCTATAAAACTATTACGGACAACAAAGGTAAACCCAGTTGTGAGCTGCCCAATGACTTGAGACTACCAGACAAGCTTTGAGGCAAGCAACACTCAAGCATGCATGAGAGCACCAGTTGTTCCGGACAACTGTGAATTCACGCTCTCCGTAGCTGATTTGAGCAAGACCTTTAATAAACAGGTCAACATTCACAAAGCCACAGGGCCAGACGGATTACCAGGACATGTACTCAAAGCATGCGCTGACCAATTGGCAAGTGTCGTCAATTACATTTTCAACCTCTCCCTGACCGAGTCCGTAATACCTACACATTTCAAACAGGCCACTATAGTCCCTGTGCCCAAGAAAGCGAAGGTAAACATAATGTAGCGCTCACGTCGGTAGCCATGAAGTGCTTTGAAAGGCTGGTCATGGCTCACATCAATACCATCATGCCGAAAACTCTAGACCCACTCTCCAATTCACATACCGCCACAACAGATCCACAGATGATGCAATCTCAATCGCACTGCTTTTTCCCACTTGGACAAAAGGAACACCTCTGTGAGAATGTTGTTCATTGACAACAGCTTAGTGTTCAGCACCATAGAACCCACGAAGCTCATCACTAAGCTAAGGACCCTGGGTCTAAACACCTCCCTCTGCAACTGGATCCTGGACTTCCTGATAGGCTGCTCCCAGGTGGTAAGAGTAAGCAACAACACATCTTCCCCGCTAATCCTCAACACTGGGGCCCCTCAGAGGTGCGTGCTTAGTCCCCTCCTGTACTCCCTGATCACCCACAACTGCATGGCCAACCACAACAATGGTAGGCCTGATCACCGACAACGATGAGATTGCATATAGGGAGGAGGTCAGAGACCTGGCAGTCATGCCAGGACAACAACCTCTCCCTCAATGTGAGCAAGATAAATGAGCTGATCGGGGACAATGTGAAAAAAAGTGTGAACATGCCACATCACCAACAAATTAATATGGTCTTAGCACACCAAGACAGTTGGGAAGAGGGCACGAAAACACATTTTCCCCCTCAGGAGACTGAAAAGATTTGTCATGGATCCTCAGATCCTCAAAAGGTTCTACACCATTGAGAGCATCCTGACAGGTTGCATCACTGCCTGGGGCGGCAGGTAGCCTAGTGGTTAGCGCATGGCGCTTCGTGGGTTCTATGGTGCTGAACGCTAAGCTGTGGTCAATGAAAGGTTGTTAGATCAAATCCCTGAGCTGACAAGGTAAAACTCTGTCATTCTGCCCCTGAACAAGGCAGTTAATTTTAACCCAGTGTTCCTAGGGCATCATTGTAAATAAGATTTTTTTCTTAACTAACTTGCCTAGTTAAATAAAAGTTTTTAAAAAAGCCATTCTCAAGACATGGACAATTCAATTCTGAACAATTCATCAAAAGTCCACCAGATTGTTTACATTGACCACCACATCTTGTTTTTACAGAGCTGCTACTCACTGTTTATGATGTAAATATAGTTACTTTACAAATGACCTCGACTAACTTGTACCCCACACATTGACTTGGTACCGGTACCCCCTGTATATTGCCTTGTTATTGTTGTGTGATTTTCTTGTTTTACTTTTTTAATTTTATCGTATTTTTTGTTCTTTAGTTTATTTTATAAATATTTTCTTAACTATATTTCTTGAGCTGCACTGTTGGTTAAGGGCTTGTAAAGTAAGCATTTTACAGTAAGGTCTACACCTGTTGTTTTCCGCGGATGTGACAAATAACATTTTGATTTGATTTGATTTGATTAGAAATTAGGTCAAACAGATTTAAGGTTAAGTTAAATTCACCAATCACTAGGAGCGCCGCCTATGCACATGTGATATGCTGGTAGAAATGAGGCAAAACTGATTTAAGATTGCCTGCATTAACGTCCCCGGCCACAAGGAGCGTCGCCCAGTCAGACTAGAATAGAGTCCCAGAGTAGAGGCCCTGTCAGACTAGAATGAGTCCCAGAGTAGAGGCCCTGTCAGACTAGAATAGTCCCAGAGTAGAGGCCCAGTCAGACTAGAATAGAGTCCCAGAGTAGAGGCCATGTCAGACTAGAATAGAGTCCCAGAGTAGAGGCCCTGTCAGACTAGAATAGAGTCCCAGAGTAGAGGCCCAGTCAGACTAGAATAGAGTCCCAGAGTAGAGGCCCAGTCAGACTAGAATAGAGTCCCATAGTAGAGGCCCAGTCAGACTAGAATAGAGTCCCAGAGTAGAGGCCCAGTCAGACTAGAATAGAGTCCCAGAGTAGAGGCCCTGTCAGACTAGAATGAGTCCCAGAGTAGAGGCCCTGTCAGACTAGAATAGAGTCCCAGAGTAGAGGCCCAGTCTGACTCGAGGTCTCGTCTGGGACTAAATCTAGAATCCTTCATTTTATTTTTCCAGAATTCTTCAGTTTAATAAATCTACAATCCTTCATTATATTAAAGTTAGAATCCATAAATTGTCTAGGCGCACTGGCACTCCTAAATAAAAAATCCAGTTCGCACAGAAACATATTTAGATGCAATACAAGTAAAATGGTTGCACTGTAGAACCCTGTGTGTGTGGCCTATTACTCATCAGCTTCTCATCCACGGTGATGAGTTGCTTCTCGTCATGCTTTCTCTGCCAGCCTCCATCCCGTCAGGCTCACCGACCTGCAACACAGGAAGTCAGAACAGACGGTTCATGCAAAGAATCAGGCATACACAATCTCACACACACACACACACACAGCATTATGGAAACAAGTTAAGAACTTCTGTGAAAATGAACCATCTCAGAGGACTCAGTGGAGGGGAAGAAAGGAGGGAGGGAGGGAGGGAGGGAGGGAGTAGAAAGTGAAAGGAGAGAAGGGACAGACAGACAGGCTGTGATGATGTTCTTTCGCTGTAAGAGCCATGATGCATGCATAAAGTTGGAGTAGAAGAAGGTTAGGAGGGAGGGAGGGAGGGAGGAATAGAGTCCCTTAGTAGAGGAAGGAGGGAGGGAGGGAGGGAGGGAGGGAGGGAGGGAGGGAGGGAGGGAGGGAGGGAGGGAGGGAGGGAGGGAGGGAGGGAGGGAGGGAGGGAGGGAGAGGGAGGGAGGGAGGGAAAGACAGACAGACAGACAGACAGACAGACAGACAGACAGACAGACAGACAGACAGACAGACAGACAGACAGGGATTCTATTCCTTCCCCATCAGTTCTGTCTGGTGAGTTTCAGGCTCCTGCTTGTTGTTAACCCGACATGCAAGGGCTCAAACAGTATTTTCAAAAAGGTGAAAACTCTTCGATGTGCTCTTGAGCAAGGCACTTATCCCTTATTTTCTCCAGGGGAGCTGTACTACTACAGCCTGTAAAACAACACATTTCACTGCCCCAATCCAGTGTATGTGACAAAAAAAACATTTTTTTTTACATCTTTCAAATACTTTAAGCGTTTGCATCCCAGCCTACCTGCAGCTTACCTGCAGCCTACCTGCAGCCTACCTGGAGCCTACCTGGAGCCTACCTGGAGGCTAGCTGCAGCCTACCTGCAGCCTACCTGCAGCCTACCTGCAGCCTACCTGCAGCCTACCTGCAGCCTACCTGGAGGCTACCTGCAGCCTACCTGGAGCCTACCTGCAGCCTACCTGGAGCCTACCTGGAGCCTACCTGGAGCCTACCTGGAGCCTACCTGCAGCCTACCTGGAGGCTACCTGCAGTCTACCTGGAGGCTAGCTGCAGCCTACCTGGAGCCTACCTGCAGCCTATCTGGAGCCTACCTGCAGCCTACCTGCAGCCTACCTGCAGC
The DNA here is from genome assembly GCF_036934945.1 of Oncorhynchus masou masou. Classification (NCBI taxonomy): domain Eukaryota; kingdom Metazoa; phylum Chordata; class Actinopteri; order Salmoniformes; family Salmonidae; genus Oncorhynchus; species Oncorhynchus masou. The sequence goes on along the minus strand of NC_088212.1, from coordinate 4,024,917 downwards.
CTACCTGGAGGCTACCTGCAGCCTACCTGGAGCCTACCTGCAGCCTACCTGGAGGTTACCTGGAGGCTACCTGGAGAGCCTTTTGGGCTGTTAGAATTATTCAATCACACCAGCCAAGCTCAATAAAACACAGCTAAAATATTTGAAAGATTTCAAATACTCATTTAACCCTGGTCTGCTGATGAGTTGATGACAGACTTTATGTTGGCTCACCGGCCAAATGTCCCCGGCTCACTGCCACCGAGTGCCTGAAGAAGGACTGGGATGGCTCTGTGTGGAGTAGTGAACGTGCTGGCTTGTCACGAAAAAGCAACAAGCCAAGCCAGCCAACAGAGCCCTAAGGATACCAGGGAGACTGGTGCACACCTCCCAACATTAAGGTGCACACCTCCCAACATTAAGGTGTACACCTCCAAACATTAAGGTGCACACCTCCCAGTGAGGGAAACTGCCTTTCCCAGTCCATGGAGGGGCAGGGGCACTGAAACCCGGTTAAATCCCACTGCACACTCAGATGAAAAAGGGCAGTGTCCTGGTGAACCAGGCTGTCAGCAGGCTGATGTCTACAACCAAGGCCCGGGCAGTGAACGTGCTGGATTGTCATGAAACAGCAACTTTCCCAGCCTGGCCAGAGAGCAAGTTAGGGAGACAAACCGGAGGTCAGTCGAGGGCAGGCAGACCCACTGAACTCACCACCATTGTTTCTCTTCAGTCAGGCACAGTTCAGTCAGATTACACCAGGGTCATATTCATTAGTACACACGGTAGCAAATCATTTTGCAATGGAAAAAGGAAAACAAGTGCTTCTTTCATGGTTCCAAATTCAGGTAGGTCCCTCCTTGTTTTGTCCCGTTTACTTCCTAGTGAATAGACCGAGCTGCGGTAGCAGGGTCCGGGGACAACATGGGCTCGAAATGAACAGCCATGGATGCTCACGATATGGATTCTTCTTCATGGAAGTCTTGGAATAGGCCTATCTAATATTAAAAAGGGGGAAGCTATGAAAATTGCAACATCACTTGGCTGCATTCAAAACAAATCTCCATTCCCCACATCACATTTCCCGGTAACATGGAGGAGACTCGCGCCTTAGTCTTTATGTCCCATTACCCTGTAACATGGAGGAGACTCGCGCCTTAGTCTTTATGTCCCATTACCCTGTAACATGGAGGAGACTCGCGCCTTAGTCTTTATGTCCCATTACCCTGTAACATGGAGGAGACTCGTGCCTTAGTCTTTATGTCCCATTACCCTGTAACATGGAGGAGACTCGCGCCTTAGTCTTTATGTCCCATTACCCTGTAACATGGAGGAGACTCGTGCCTTAGTCTTTATGTCCCATTACCCTGTAACATGGAGGAGACTCGCGCCTTAGTCTTTATGTCCCATTACCCTGTAACATGGAGGAGACTCGTGCCTTAGTCTTTACATCCCATTACCCCGTAACATGGAGGAGACTCGTGCCTTAGTCTTTATGTCCCATTACCCTGTAACATGGAGGAGACTCGTGCCTTAGTCTTTATGTCCCATTACCCTGTAACATGGAGGAGACTCGCGCCTTAGTCTTTATGTCCCATTACCCTGTAACATGGAGGAGACTCGTGCCTTAGTCTTTATGTCCCATTACCCTGTAACATGGAGGAGACTCGTGCCTTAGTCTTTATGTCCCATTACCCTGTAACATTGAGGAGACTCGTGCCTTAGTCTTTATGTCCCATTACCCTGTAACATGGAGGAGACTCGCGCCTTAGTCTTTATGTCCCATTACCCTGTAACATGGAGGAGATTCGTGCCTTAGTCTTTATGTCCCATTACCCTGTAACATGGAGGAGACTCGTGCCTTAGTCTTTCACATCCCATTACCCTGTAACATGGAGGAGACTCGTGCCTTAGTCTTTATGTCCCATTACCCCGTAACATGGAGGAGACTCGTGCCTTATTCTTTATGTACCATTACCCCGTAACATGGAGGAGACTCGTGCCTTAGTCTTTCACATCCCATTACCCTGTAACATGGAGGAGACTCGTGCCTTAGTCTTTATGTCCCATCACCCTGTAACATGGAGGAGACTCGCGCCTTAGTCATTACATCCCATTACCCTGTAACATGGAGGAGACTCGTGCCTTAGTCTTTATGTCCCATTACCCTGTAACATGGAGGAGACTCGTGCCTTAGTCTTTACATCCCATTACCCTGTAACATGGAGGAGACTCGTGCCTTAGTCTTTATGTCCCATTACCCTGTAACATGGAGGAGACTCGTGCCTTAGTCTTTATGTCCCATTACCCTGTAACATGGAGGAGACTCGTGCCTTAGTCTTTATGTCCCATTACCCTGTAACATGGAGGAGACTCGTGCCTTAGTCTTTATGTCCCATTACCCTGTAACATGGAGGAGACTCGTGCCTTAGTCTTTATGTCCCATTACCCTGTAACATGGAGGAGACTGCCTTTCCCAGTCCATGGAGGGGCAGGGGCACTGAAACCCGGTTAAATCCCACTGCACACTCAGATGAAAAAGGGCAGTGTCCTGGTGAACCAGGCTGTCAGCAGGCTGATGTCTACAACCAAGGCCCGGGCAGTGAACGTGCTGGATTGTCACGAAACAGCAACTTTCCCAGCCTGGCCAGAGAGCAAGTTAGGGAGACAAACCGGAGGTCAGTCGAGGGCAGGCAGACCCACTGAACTCACCACCATTGTTTCTCTTCAGTCAGGCACAGTTCAGTCAGATTACACCAGGGTCATATTCATTAGTACACACGGTAGCAAATCATTTTGCAATGGAAAAAGGAAAACAAGTGCTTCTTTTATGGTTCCAAATTCAGGTAGGTCCCTCCTTGTTTTGTCCCGTTTACTTCCTAGTGAATAGACCGAGCTGCGGTAGCAGGGTCCAGGGACAACATGGGCTCGAAATGAACAGCCATGGATGCTCACGATATGGATTCTTCTTCATGGAAGTCTTGGAATAGGCCTATCTAATATTAAAAAGGGGGAAACTATGAAAATTGCAACATCACTTGGCTGCATTCAAAACAAATCTCCATTCCCCACATCACATTTCCCGGTAACATGGAGGAGACTCGCGCCTTAGTCTTTATGTCCCATTACCCTGTAACATGGAGGAGACTCGCGCCTTAGTCTTTATGTCCCATTACCCTGTAACATGGAGGAGACTCGTGCCTTAGTCTTTATGTCCCATTACCCTGTAACATGGAGGAGACTCGCGCCTTAGTCTTTATGTCCCATTACCCTGTAACATGGAGGAGACTCGCGCCTTAGTCTTTATGTCCCATTACCCTGTAACATGGAGGAGATTCGTGCCTTAGTCTTTATGTCCCATTACCCTGTAACATGGAGGAGACTCGTGCCTTAGTCTTTCACATCCCATTACCCTGTAACATGGAGGAGACTCGTGCCTTAGTCTTTATGTCCCATTACCCTGTAACATGGAGGAGACTCGTGCCTTAGTCTTTATGTCCCATTACCCTGTAACATGGAGGAGACTCGTGCCTTAGTCTTTATGTCCCATTACCCCGTAACATGGAGGAGACTCGTGCCTTATTCTTTATGTACCATTACCCTGTAACATGGAGGAGACTCGTGCCTTAGTCTTTATGTCCCATCACCCTGTAACATGGAGGAGACTCGCGCCTTAGTCATTACATCCCATTACCCTGTAACATGGAGGAGACTCGTGCCTTAGTCTTTATGTCCCATTACCCTGTAACATGGAGGAGACTCGTGCCTTAGTCTTTACATCCCATTACCCCGTAACATGGAGGGGTCTCGTGCCTTAGTCTTTATGTCCCATTACCCTGTAACATGGAGGAGACTCGTGCCTTAGTCTTTATGTCCCATTACCCCGTCACATGGAGGAGACTCGTGCCTTAGTCTTTATGTCCCGTTACCCTGTAACATGGAGGAGACTCGTGCCTTAGTCTTTATGTCCCATTACCCTGTAACATGGAGGAGACTCGTGCCTTAGTCTTTATGTCCCATTACCCTGTAACATGGAGGAGACTCGTGCCTTAGTCTTTATGTCCCATTACCCTGTAACATGGAGGAGACTACCTTTCCCAGTCCATGGAGGGGCAGGGGCACTGAAACCCGGTTAAATCCCACTGCACACTCAGATGAAAAAGGGCAGTGTCCTGGTGAACCAGGCTGTCAGCAGGCTGATGTCTACAACCAAGGCCCGGGCAGTGAACGTGCTGGATTTTCACGAAACAGCAACTTTCCCAGCCTGGCCAGAGAGCAAGTTAGGGAGACAAACCGGAGGTCAGTCGAGGGCAGGCAGACCCACTGAACTCACCACCATTGTTTCTCTTCAGTCAGGCACAGTTCAGTCAGATTACACCAGGGTCATATTCATTAGTACACACGGTAGCAAATCATTTTGCAATGGAAAAAGGAAAACAAGTGCTTCTTTTATGGTTCCAAATTCAGGTAGGTCCCTCCTTGCTGGTGACACTGTCTGTGATTCATTTAGAATTCAATGCATTCTGCATCGATACGCCATCCCATCTGGTTTGGGCTTATTGGGACTATCATTTGTTTTTCAACAGGACCATGACTCAACATACCTCCAGGCTGTCTAGGCAGAGTGGCACAGAAAAAAACATATCTCAGACTGGCCAATGAAAAGAAAAGATTAAGATGGGCAAAAGAACACAGACACTGGACAGAGGAACTCTGCCTAGAAGGCCAGCATCCCGGAATCGCCTTTACACTGTTGACGTTGAGACTGGTGTTTTGTGGGTACTATTTAATGAAGCTGCCAGTTGAGGACTTGTGAGGCGTCTGTTTCTCAAACTAGACACTCTAATGTACTTGTCCTCTTGCTCAGTTGTGCACCGGGGCCTCCCACTCCTCTTTCTATTCTGGTTAGAGGCAATTTGTGTTGTTCTGTGAAGGGAGTAGTACACAGCGTTGTACGAGATCTTCAGTTACTTGTCAATTTCTTGCATGGAATAGCCTTCATTTCACAAAACAAGAATAGACTGATGAGTTTCAGAAGAAATGTCTTTGTTTCTGGCCATTTTGAGCCTGTAATAAACCCCACGAATGCTGATGCTCCAGATACTCAACAAGTCTAAAGAAGGACAGTTTTATTTATTCTTTAATCAGAACGTCAGTTTTCAGCTGTGCTAACATAATTTCAATTAGCCTTTTTAAATGCTAAACCTGCATTAGCTAACACAACGTGCCATCGGAACACAGGAGTGATGGTTGCTGATAATGGGCCTCTGTACACCTATGTTGATACTCCATAAAAAATCTGCTGTTTCCAGCTACAATAGTCATTTACAACATTAACAATGTCTACACTGTATTTCTGATCAATTATGTTATTTTAATGGACAATTTTTTCCAACTTTTCTTTCAAAAGCAAGGACATTTTGTAGTGACCCCAAACTGTTGAACGGTAGTGTAAATATCTAATATGAGGAACGATTTGGAAAAAGACATAGTTGTTTTGGTATCATTGGTTGTAAAATATCTAATGATTGTCATCACAAAACCCCTTGATATAGACTCCAGTAATAAGTAGATACAAACATATGGGAACATTATATTTTATTGTTTCACTCTTTCATATCTGTACAAATACCATCACCCTTTGTATGTACATATGACATTTACATTAAAAAAAAATACAAAACTATATACGTCTAATTGTATTTCTCTTGTGATGTTTGAAAATAAAAAATGCATTCTGAAAACAACAACAACAGCATTGACAGTGGAAAAAGAAAGCAAAGTGATATGTTTGATATGCTACATAAGAACGTCTCTGTAGCATCCTAGTCAGGTGATCTCTGCAAGGGTAATATGGAACAAAACATTGGCAGCACACAACATTTGTTCACGGCACATTTTCGGACAAAATCAAGTGTTACCCCCCCAAAAAAACATATATTTTCTAACATGTAAAATATATAAAATACTACTCTACTGAGTGACGTCTGGGTGAAACACTCCATTGGGAAACCATTTGTAGAGGAGTAGCCTCACTAGTATCACCATATCCTGATTGCCAGGTGGTTTCTGCTCTTTTGCCAACTCATGTACTTGTCATGCCAAACAATAGCTTGACAATAATGGAGTAAGGCGAAAGATCTGGGGACCAGGGGCTTACCAGCTATAACCACATTGCACCATACAAAAGCACCGTTCCACTGCAGAACCATTGACAAGAATTCCCTTTGGCCAGTTACAACGAGGTGTGAACAAGAAAGCAGAAACATTTCTGTATATAAACGATTGACAGATAAGATAGATAACCCATAAATAAACACATAGGAACGTTAAACATGGAGTTAATGTGTGGATGATAAACATCTGTGATAAAAGTTAACGTGAAAGTGAGAACATAAAGCAGATTTTATTTATTTTTTATTTTATTTTTTTTACAGCTCAGGGAAAAACGATGCCATTTACAGAAAGACGATGGATACTTAATAAATAACACTGCTTCTCTTTGGACAAATATATTTCTTCATAATATAAAAAATAATGAAAACTAAAAAGAACCATGATAAAAAAATAAAAAATAAACTGGTGATAGAAATAACATGGTAGATAGTAAGTACAGTGTTTAACTGTATAAATTATAAAAACACAAACCAAATGTATAAATAAAACATCTAGAACTGAACTAAATGTATACTTTTGTCTCTTTAAAAAATATATAAGCATACACATGTGGACTGTACAGTATGAACATGGTTCCAGGCCCTTGGACTGTCCTTCTAGTGCAGACCAGGCAGGCAGATAGATAGACAGTCTATCCAACCAATAAGGAGGGAAGGAAGATAGACTATCCACCAATGAGGAGGACAGGTGGATATGATAGACAGCCTATCCATCCAATAAGGAGGACAGGTGGATATGATAGACAGCCTATCCATCCAATAAGGAGGACAGGTGGATATGATAGACAGCATATCCATCCAATAAGGAGGACAGGTGGATATGATAGACAGCCTATTCATCCAATAAGGAGGACAGGTGGATATGATAGACAGCCTATCCATCCAATAAGGAGGACAGGTGGATATGATAGACAGCCTATCCATCCAAAAAGGAGGACAGGTGGATATTATAGACAGCCTATTCATCCAATAAGGAGGACAGGTGGATATGATAGACAGCCTATCCATCCAATAAGGAGGACAGGTGGATATGATAGACAGCCTATTCATCCAATAAGGAGGACAGGTGGATATGATAGACAGCCTATCCATCCAATAAGGAGGACAGGTGGATATGATAGACAGCCTATCCATCCAAAAAGGAGGACAGGTGGATATTATAGACAGCCTATTCATCCAATAAGGAGGACAGGTGGATATGATAGACAGCCTATCCATCCAATAAGGAGGACAGGTGGATATGATAGACAGCCTATTCATCCAATAAGGAGGACAGGTGGATATGATAGACAGCCTATCCATCCAATAAGGAGGACAGGTGGATATGATAGACAGCCTATCCATCCAATAAGGAGGACAGGTGGATATGATAGACAGCCTATTCATCCAATAAGGAGGAC
>NC_088212.1:3659862-3712362 GCF_036934945.1 Oncorhynchus masou masou | reverse complement strand
GGCTTCCTTTCCTACCTCCCCTCCCCTAGCTAGCTACAACACCTCAGGCCGTTGACTATAGATTAGGCTTCCTTTCCTACCTCTGCTCCCCTAGCTAGCTACAACACCTCAGGCCGTTGACTATAGATTAGGCTTCCTTTCCTACCTCTGCTCCCCTAGCTAGCTACAACACCTCAGGCCGTTGACTATAGATTAGGCTTCCTACCTCCCCTCCCCTAGCTAGCTACAACACCTCAGGCCGTTGACTATAGATTAGACTTCCTTTCCTACCTCCCCTCCCCTAGCTAGCTACAACACCTCAGGCCGTTGACTATAGATTAGTCTTCCTTTCCTACCTCTGCTCCCCTAGCTAGCTACAACACCTCAGGCCGTTGACTATAGATTAGGCTTCCTACCTCCCCTCCCCTAGCTAGCTACAACACCTCAGGCCGTTGACTATAGATTAGGCTTCCTTTCCTACCTCTGCTCCCCTAGCTAGCTACAACACCTCAGGCCGTTGACTATAGATTAGGCTTCCTACCTCCCCTCCCCTAGCTAGCTACAACACCTCAGGCCGTTGACTATAGATTAGACTTCCTTTCCTACCTCCCCTCCCCTAGCTAGCTACAACACCTCAGGCCGTTGACTATAGATTAGTCTTCCTTTCCTACCTCCGCTCCCCTAGCTAGCTACAACACCTCAGGCCGTTGACTATAGATTAGTCTTCCTTTCCTACCTCCCCTCCCCTAGCTAGCTACAACACCTCAGGCCGTTGACTATAGATTAGTCTTCCTTTCCTACCTCCCCTCCCCTAGCTAGCTACAACACCTCAGGCCGTTGACTATAGATTAGTCTTCCTTTCCTACCTCCGCTCCCCTAGCTATCTACAACACCTCAGGCCGTTGACTATAGATTAGGCTTCCTTTCCTACCTCCCCTCCCCTAGCTAGCTACAACACCTCAGGCCGTTGACTATAGATTAGGCTTCCTTTCCTACCTCCGCTCCCCTAGCTAGCTACAACACCTCAGGCCGTTGACTATAGATTAGGCTTCCTTTCCTACCTCCCCTCCCCTAGCTAGCTACAACACCTCAGGCCGTTGACTATAGATTAGTCTTCCTTTCCTACCTCCGCTCCCCTAGCTAGCTACAACACCTCAGGCCGTTGACTATAGATTAGTCTTCCTTTCCTACCTCCGCTCCCCTAGCTAGCTACAACACCTCAGGCCGTTGACTATAGATTAGTCTTCCTTTCCTACCTCCGCTCCCCTAGCTAGCTACAACACCTCAGGCCGTTGACTATAGATTAGGCTTCCTTTCCTACCTCCCCTCCCCTAGCTAGCTACAACACCTCAGGCCGTTGACTATAGATTAGTCTTCCTTTCCTACCTCCGCTCCCCTAGCTAGCTACAACACCTCAGGCCGTTGACTATAGATTAGTCTTCCTTTCCTACCTCCGCTCCCCTAGCTAGCTACAACACCTCAGGCCGTTGACTATAGATTAGTCTTCCTTTCCTACCTCCGCTCCCCTAGCTAGCTACAACACCTCAGGCCGTTGACTATAGATTAGTCTTCCTTTCCTACCTCCCCTCCCCTAGCTAGCTACAACACCTCAGGCCGTTGACTATAGATTAGTCTACCATAGAAGTTCAGATGTAGTTTTGTTTTTCTTGAATACTGGGTTGGCTCAGTTTTTTCAATGTTTTTTCAATGTCATTGTCTTTCTTCATGACAGGACATGGGGTTATTTCATAATGAAACCTCTGCTTTGGAAACAAACCAAACACTCAACATAGGGCCATATAGCATATGAAGCATTACCATTGAAACTTTTATTTGGTTTTATATAGCACCATGTTCTCCTAATCTACAGTCAACGGTCTGAGGGAACACATTACAGCTAGCTAAGGAAAGGTTGCTGCCTACCTACTCATGTGTAACGTTTTCATATTAAATCAGACACAGCGACTGTCATAAGACGTCTAGCTGCGTTCACTATCCACAGCCTCCTTTCCATGGTTTGCATGTCAAATGGCACCCTACTCCCCTATATAGTGCACTACATTTTACCAGAGCCCTACGGGGTAGTAGTGCACCACGTAGGGAAGAGGGTGCAGTTTGGAAAGCATCTCGTGTCTAGGTGTCAGCTTACCACAGCCAAATCAGACAGTGGGAGAAAGAGGTGGGACGTGTAAGTGATAAGATCAGGACAATGGCAAGCAGGGAGGAGTAGGAAGAAGGTTACACCCTACTCCCTATGTAGTGCACCACATAGGGAATAGGGTGTCACTAGGGACACATATAGAGACTCCTGATCTCTGGCTATAGACCAGGCTGAGCAGAGGGCTGATCCCTGGCTACCAGACCAGACTGAGCAGAGGGCTGATCCCTGGCTACCAGACCAGACTGAGCAGAGGGCTGATCCCTGGCTACCAGACCAGGCTGAGCAGAGGGCTGATCCCTGGCTACTAGACCGAGCAGAGGGCTGAGCAGAGGGCTGAGCAGAGGGCTGAGCAGAGGGCTGAGCAGAGGGCTGAGCAGAGGGCTGAGCAGAGGGCTGAGCAGAGGGCTGAGCCGAGGGCTGAGCAGAGGGCTGAGCAGAGGGCTGAGCAGAGGGCTGAGCAGAGGGCTGAGTGGGGTTTCTAGGTTTCTCTACAATACATTAAGTATGTTCCCTCAGACCACTACTCTACAATACATTAAGTGTGTTCCCTCAGACCACTACTCTACTACCACATATCTACAATACGTTAAGTGTGTGCCCTCAGGCCTCTACTCTACTACCACATATCTACAACACAAAATCCATGTGTAAATGTGTGTATAGTTATTCATTACAATATTTTAGTTGAGGTCTGGGGTTTAGTGAATATTTGTCCCAAATACAATGCTTTATCCACATTATAGCAGGGGGTGTAAAGCCATAATAAAACATACATTTGTCCAGCAACAGTCTATGGTCAATAATGTCAAAAGCCGCACTGAAGTCTAACAAAACAACCTCCACAATATTTTTATCATAAATTTCTCTCTGCCAATCATCAGTCATCTGTGTAAGTGCTGTGCTTGTTGAATGTCCTTCCCTATCAGCGTGCTGAAAGTCTGTTGGCAATTTGTTTACTGTGAAATAACATTGTATCTGGTCAAACACTATTTTTTCCAAAAGTTTACTAAGGGTTGGTAACAGGCTGATTGGTGGGCTATTTGAGCCAGTAAAGGGGCTTTACTATTCTTGGGTAGCAGAATGACTTCAGCTTCCCTCCAGGCCTGAGGGCACACACTCTCTAGGTCCCTTAAATGGAAGATGTGGCAAATAGAAGTGGCAACGTCGTCTGCTCTGCTATTATTATTATTATTATTGTCGTCTGCTATTATCCTCAGTCATTTTCCATCCACGTTGTCAGACCCCTTGTCCTTGTCGATCGATCATTTGTTCACCTCTTCCACACTTACTTTACAGAATTCAAAATTGCAATGCTTGTCTTTCATCATTTTGGTCAAATATACTTGGATGTGTCAGGGTTTGTTTCTGGAATGCCATGTCATCAAGTTTGCTAATATTTAATTGTAATAATAATAATAATATTTAATATAATAAGTTTGCCAATGAAAAAAAATCATTAAAGTTGATGAATGAGCCATATAATTCAATGAATGATGGAGCAAAGTTTGCCTTTTTGCCCAAAATTTAATTCAAGGTGCTCCAAAGCTTTTTAACTATCATTCTTTACCTCTCTATAGTCCATTTTTATTTTTATTTAGTTTAGTCACGTGATTTCCAAATTTGCAGTACGTTTGCCAATCAGTTGGGCGGCCAGACTGATTTGCCATTATTTTTGCCTCATCCCTCTCAACCATACAAATGTTCCATTCCATTTTCTTAATGGATACTGGGATAAGTAACTTCATAAATGTGTCTGGTTGCTCGTCATTACACACCATGGACAAACAAATATTCTTTACATCAACAAAATAGGAATCACCACAAAACATATTTTATGACCTCTTATACACTATATTAGGCCCAGCCTGACCTCTTATACACTATATTAGGCCCAGCCTGTCCTCTTATACATTATATTAGGCCCAGCCTATCCTCTTATACACTATATTAGGCCCAGCCTGTCCTCTTATACACTATATTAGGCCCAGCCTATCCTCTTATACACTATATTAGGCCCAGCCTGTCCTCTTATACACTATATTAGGCCCAGCCTGTCCTCTTATACACTATATTAGGCCCAGCCTGTCCTCTTATACACTATATTAGGCCCAGCCTATCCTCTTATACACTATATTAGGCCCAGCCTTTGGAGCCTTGGTTTTCCTAGATATGACTACTATATTGTGATCACTACATCCTATGAGTCTGGATACTGCTTTAAAGCACATTTCTGCAGCATTAGTAAAGATGTGATCAATACATGTGTCACGCCTTGGTCTTAGTATTTTGTGTTTTAGTTTATTAGTTAGTCAGACCAGGGTGTGACATGGGTTTATTATGTATTGTATTTTCGTATTGGGGTTTGTAGTGTTTGGGATTGTAGCTGATTAGGGGTGTGTGTGTGTTTAATAGGTTGGCTGCCTGAGGCGGTTCTCAATCAGAGTCAGGTGATTCTCGTTGTCGCTGATTGGGAACCGTATTTAGGTAGCCTGGTTTCGCTTTGCATTTCGTGGGTGATTGTTCCTGTCTCTGTGTAGTGTGCACCAGTCAGGCTGTATTAGGTTTCACGTTCTGTTTGTTGTTTTCGTATTTATTAAGTTATCTCATGTATATTTCGTTTGTTTGTCTTCACTATTAAACATGAGTAACTTACACGCTGCATTTCGGTCCGACTCTCTTTCAACAAAAGAAGAACGCCGTTACAGAATCACCCACCAAACTCGGACCGAGCAGCGTGTCAACAGGCAGGAGCAGCGCAAGGAGGAGCTGCGTTTTAAGGATTTCTGGACATGGGAAGAAATCCTTGACGGAAGAGGACCCTGGGCTAAACCAGAGGATTGTAGCCGCCCAAAGGTGCAGTAGGCGAAGTTGAAACAGGAGCTACACGAGAGACAACAGAAGCAGCTTCAGTGGGAGAGGCTACACCATTTAGAGAATTGGACATGGGAGGAGGAACTGGACGGAAAGGGACCCTGGGCTCAGCCTGGTGAATATCGCCGCCCCAAGGAGGAATTAGAAGCGGCTAAAGCGGAGAGGCGCAAGTATGAGGAGGCAGCACGGCGACGTGGATGGAAGCCCGAAAAGCAGCCCCAAAATTTTTTTTGGGGGGGGGGCTATCAGGGGGAGTGGCTGAGTCAGGAGACAGACCTGAGTCAACTCTCCCTGTTTATTGTGAAGAGCCAAGGAGGAGGTCAGAACCAGTGTTGGAGGTGAGCGAAGCAGAGACTGTGAAGTAGTTAATGGGGAAATTGGAGGAGAGTTTAATGAGGGAGTTGCTAGTTTGGTGCTTTAGATATAATATTCGTCCGACGGAGCGTGTCGGGGATTTGATGGCACCTGGGTCAGCACTCCATACTAGTCCTGAGGTGCGTGTTAGTCGGCTGGTGGAAAGTGTGCCAGCCTCACGTACTAAGCCTCCTGAGTACCTACCTAGCCTTGCACGTCTTGTGCCAATCCTGCATTCAGGCTCTCCAGTACAGCTTCACGGTCCAGTCCATCCTGTGCCACCTTCACACACCAGTCCTCCGGTAGTAGCTCCCTGCACCAGGCTTCCTGTGCCTGTCCTTTATCCAGTACCACCTCCACACCCCAGCCCTCCAGTAGCAGCTCCCCGCACTAGGCTTCCTGTGCGTGTCCTCGGCCAAATACCACCAGTGCCAGCACCACGCATCAGGCCTTCAGTGCGCCTCGCCTGTTCAGCGCAGCCAGCGCTTTCTCCCTCTCCTACGCTGTCGGAGTCTCCTGTCTGTTCAGCGGTTCTAGAGCCTTCCTCCTCTACAGCGCTGCCGGAGCCTCCTGCCAGTATAGAGCAGCCTGAGCTGCCAGTCTACATTGAGCAGCCAGAGCTGTCAGTTTGCATAGAGCAGCCTGAGCTGCTAGTCTGCATGGAGCAGCTAGTCTGCATGGAGCAGCCAGAGCTGCCAGTCTGCAAAGAGCTGCCAGTCTGCATGGAGTTGCCAGTCTGCATGGAGTTGCCAGTCTGCATGAAGCAGCCAGAGCTGATAGTCTGCATGGAGCAGCCAGAGCCGCCAGTCAGCATGGAGCAGCCAGATCTGCCAGTCAGCCAGACTCTTCCAGATCTGCCAGTCAGCCAGACTCTTCCAGATCTGCCAGTCAGCCAGACTCTTCCAGATCTGCCAGTCAACCAGACTCTTCCAGATCTGCCAGTCAGCCAGACTCTTCCAGATCTGCCAGTCAGCCAGACTCTTCCAGATCTGCCAGTCAGCCAGACTCTTCCAGATCTGCCAGTCAGCCAGACTCTTCCAGATCTGCCAGTCAACCAGACCCTTCCAGATCTGCCAGTCAACCAGACTCTTCCAGATCTGCTAGTCAGCCAGGATCCGCCAGTAAACCAGGATCTGCCAGATCTGCTAGTCAGCCAGGATCCGCCAGTCAGCCAGGATCCGCCATTCAGCCAGGATCTGCCAGATCCGCCAGTCGGCCAGGATCCGCCAGTCGGCCAGGATCCGCCAGTCGGCCAGGATCCGCCAGTCAGTCAGGATCCGCCAGTCAGCCAGGATCCGCCAGTCAGCCAGGATCTGCCGGATTCAACTGCCTGGCTGGGCTTCATCTCAGTACTGGGCTTCTTCTCATTACTGGGCTGCCTCTCAGTGCTGGGCTGCCCCTCAGTCCCGAGCTGCCCCTCAGTCCCGAGCTGCCCCTCAGTCCCGAGCTGCCCCTCAGTCCCGAGCTGCTCCTCAGTCCCGAGCTGCCCCTCAGTCCCGAGCTGCCTCAGTCCCGAGCTGCCCCTCAGTCATGAGCTGCTCCTCTGTTATGTAGGGTTCTGGGTGAGGACTATTCGGCCATGGTCGGCGGCGAGGGTGGATCATCCCAGGACGCGAAGGGGAGGAACAATGACATTTATGAAGTGGGGTCCACGTCCGGAGCCGGAACCGCCACCATGGACAGACGCCCACCCGGACCCTCCCTATAGTTTTGAGGTGCGTTCGGGAGTCCGCACCTTAGGGGGGGGGGTTCTGTCATGCCTTGGTCTTAGTATTTTGTGTTTTAGTTTATTAGTTAGTCAGACCAGGGTGTGACATGGGTTTATTATGTATTGTATTTTCGTATTGGGGTTTGTAGTGTTTGGGATTGTAGCTGATTAGGGGTGTGTGTGTGTTTAATAGGTTGGCTGCCTGAGGCAGTTCTCAATCAGAGTCAGGTGATTCTCGTTGTCGCTGATTGGGAACCGTATTTAGGTAGCCTGGTTTCGCTTTGCATTTCGTGGGTGATTGTTCCTGTCTCTGTGTAGTGTGCACCAGTCAGGCTGTATTAGGTTTCACGTTCTGTTTGTTGTTTTCGTATTTATTAAGTTATTTCATGTATAGTTCGTTTGTTTGTCTTCACTATTAAACATGAGTAACTTACACGCTGCATTTCGGTCCGACTCTCTTTCAACAAAAGAAGAACGCCGTTACAACATGTTGATAATTTCATTATTCTACTGGTTGTAACAACCCTGGTAGGTTGATTGACAGCTTGAACCAGGTTGCCCTGGTTACAGTTTGAAGTTTTCCCTTGAGGTGGCAGCTTGTCTATATTTAAATCACCCAGAAAATATACCTCTCTGTTGATATCACATACATTATCAAGCATTTCATACATTACCAGATACTGACTGTTAGCACTTGATGGTCTATAGCAGCTTCCCACCAGAATGGGCTTTAGGTGAGGCAGATGAACCTGTAGCCATGTTTCTTCAACAGTATTTAACATTAGATCGTCTCTAAGCTTTACAGGAATGTGGTTCTGAATATAAACAGCCACACCTCCCCCGTTGGCATTTCTGTCTTTTCTGTAGATGTTATAGCCATGTGTTGCTTCCACTGTATCATCAAAGGTATTATCTCAGTGAGTTTTCAGAGATTTTCAGAATATTAATGTCATCTGTTATTAGCAAATTAAAGCTAAAATAAAGCTAAAATGTGTTAAGCTAGGCTATTTTTAACACTTTTCTGCAACGCGTGATCGTTTTCCTTGATTTACTGGGAAGCTTAGCAGAGGTAGACACGCTCAGGTTATTTATAATGGTGTGGGGTCAACCTGCACACAATGGACTTCTAGGGCACACCGACTCAGTGCTAACAGTATAACTCTGGTTCATAGGCATATGATTACTGCATACAATAGCTGTAGGATGAGCAGAGGCACTCAGGGCAGTGAGAGGTACATATATTCGGTTATTTACATTGTGTCTACCATTGCCCCTGGGACAATGTACATTTGCTGAAGCATTGTAACAACTCAGTGACACAATGGTAGGGATTAACTGAGCTGGGCTAGGGTCATTGATAAGTCATTGTCTCAACGCAGCCTTATAATGCCGTGAAAGGAACCAGGAACCCAAATGATTTGGGTGGATCCCATCCTGCTCATAATACAAGCTTTGTTTCCAGAAGGTATCATACTGGTCAATAAATGTTACACCCACAGAGCTGCAATCGTCTGGTAGCCAGTTCTGGAGGGATAAAAGTCAGCTGAACCATTCAACGTCTAGGGAGGACAGAGGGACAGATATTATGGGGCGTTTGTTGGTCTCAAGTGGTGACCCAATCAGTTCTTTAAAATCCATCTTCAGCTGTTCAGATATGTGCCTCACCACCGTGTGTGTGTGTGTGTGTGTGTGTGTGTGTGTGTGTGTGTGTGTGTGTGTGTGTGTGTGTGTGTGTGTGTGTGTGTGTGTGTGCGTTTGTGTGTCTGCGTGTGTATATGTGTGTGTGTGTGTGTGTGTGTGTGTGTGTGTGTGTGTGTGTGTGTGTGTGTGTGTGTGTGTGTGTGTGCGTGTGTGCGTAGCCAGGGGTGTAGTGGTAAAGAAATAGGAGGGAAACTGCCTCCAACCGGTACAATGTTTCTGCTTGCTTGAGCTCCACACAATCCCAGAACAATTAACAACACCTATTTAACAGAGTGGTTCCTGCCAGGACAGCTACTGTAGTAGAGCAGAGGAGAGGAGGCAGCAGGCTCAGAGCTCTAACTGGCTGGTTCTGCTCTCTGATTGGCTGTCTTGTTCTGCTCTATGACTGGCTGACTGGCTGGTTTCTGCTCTCTGACTGGCTGGCTAGTTCTGCTCTCTGACTGGCTGGCTGTTTCTGCTCGCTGACTGGCTGGCTGGTTCTGCTCTCTGACTGGCTGGCTGGCTGGTTCTGCTCTCTGACTGGCTGGCTGGTTCTGTCTGGCTGGCTGACTGGCTGGTTCTGTTCTCTGACTGGCTGGCTGGTTCTGTCTGGCTGGCTGACTGGCTGGTTCTGTTCTCTGACTGGCTGGTCCTGTTCTCTGGCTGGCTGGATTACTGGTGGGATGGCAGGTTGGCTGGCTGGCTGTTTAGCTGGCTGGATAGATGTGCGTTTGACTGGCTGATTGTTTGGCTGGCTGGCTGGCTGGTTGTTTGGATAGAGAGTTGGGTGTCTGGTTGGCTGGCTGGCTAATTTGCAGATGGATGGCTGACCAGGTGGTTGGATGGGTGTTTAGGTTGCAGGCTGACTCGCTGGCTGGCTGTGTAACTGGCTTGGTGAGTGGCTGATTGACTGGCTGGCCGAATGGTTGGCTTGGTGAGGGACTCGCTGGTTTGCTGTTTTGCTGGCTTGCTGGCAGGCTCCTGTCTAGGTTAGAGGGATTTCAGCTGGCTCTGTATCCTACAGGATTTGTTTCACCTCTTTGTCTCCTAAGCCTAAGTGCAGTCAGTGGCTGAGGCAGACACACACTGTGCCACACAAACTGTCCTGGCCCCCTGTCTGGCCCTGTTTCTCCCTGTCTGGCCCTGTTTCCCTGCCAGGCAGCTTGTTAGCTGATAGAAATGGATTGAGTCCAATTGGTTTTCTGACTGCATCTATATGATACATGGTTATATTTCCCTTTTGCAATTGGTTTGTTTGGTTTTGCCTTAATTAATGCACACAGTATAGGTTTTATTGTGTGTACGTATAGAGTACATGCCATTTGTTCGTTAGTGTAGTCTATTTTTATGTATATCAAGTCCATCGTAGAAAAGGAATGATGTGGATTTATTTGGCAGGTTTTATTCATACTGTGATAAGTAGGAAAACGGATAGGGATGGTGCCATCTTGGTTTATTTTGGTATTGCCTTCTCCCCTGTCCGTAAGGATAGATATATTTCTCTTAAGGTAAGAAATGTGCTTTGATTCGTCAACGGAGGAGTTTGAAGGACCACGTTGTAGAAAACACTGCTTGCCTTGTCAGAAGGAAGCAGGGATGCCGTTTTGGGTTACACGCTCCTCCAAACAGCCACTTTCAGCCCTATTTAGATCCCAGATTACCCCCCCCCGCCCCCGCCCCCGCCGCCACTGTACAGTCACAAAGTAGTTGGAATGAAAATGCAACAAATCACCATAGTGCTCCAGTCTTTTGTGTCTACTGTTTACTCTCTAACCCGTGAAACAAAGGGCTCTCTGACGTCCATCTGAGAGAGCCAGAGCCAATAGAGACAGTTTGTAATGTGTAGCTGAGCTTTACCTGTCTTTTCCTTTGGCTGTGTCGTTGTACTTCAGTGTCATGTTAAAAACTCAAGGCACTGGGAGACTCTCAGTGACCTGCGCCGACTGGCTAAGCTGTATCCACTGTTGACTGTATTCTGCCTCAGTAAGCAACAATCCCTCCTCTCTCATCACAGCATAAAGACTAACAGATTGAAGATTGGAGTTTCCCCTCCCAGCCAATGTTGACTCTGTCCCATTGTTCTTCTCTGACAATAGCTCCACATACCCTGCAGCTTGAGTTTCTGTCTTCTTTATTTAGCAGGTATCAGCGTCTATATAACCCTCAGCCATTTGTTACCGAATTCAGCCAAAAGGGCCATTTGTTACTGAATTCACCTAAAAGGGCCATTTGTTACCGAATTCACCTAAAAGGGCCATTTGTTGATGAATTCACCTAAAAGGGCCATTTGTTGATGAATTCACCTAAAAGGGCCATTTGTTACCGAATTCAGCCAAAAGGGTCATTTGTTGATGAATTCGCCCAAAAGAGCAGTTTGTTACTGAATTCACCTAAAAGAGCCATTTGTTACCGAATTCACCTAAAAGGGCCATTTGTTGATGAATTCGCACAAAAGGGCCATTTGTTGATGAATTCACCTAAAAGGGCCATTTGTTGATGAATTCGCCCAAAAGGGCTCGTTGCCGGGGGGGATAAGAGAAGTTGGGATGCCAAGTTGTTGGGTAATGCGTTTAGCTGTTTGCTAGGTTGTAGTTCTCATAATAAAGTTGTGTTTCAGGTTATCTCTTCAACAAGCTATCACATCACATGTCAGATTTCGACATTCATCCATGTGTTTCATCCAAGTCTTCCAGGTTAACTTTAGGCATTAACTCTAAAATCTTAAAGTTAGTTATTAGCTCTCAAATGGTTATGTTAAGGGTTAAGGGTTTGGGATAGGTTTAAAACTAAAATCTCAAAAACAAATTTCTATCTCTAGAGTTGAACGTGCAACCTTCGCCGCCAGAGGTTTACACCCATCCACATCCCAATCCACCATCCACCATCCCCATCCACCATCCACCATCCACCATCCAACATCCCCATCCCCATCCACCATCCCCATCCCCATCCCCATCCCCATCCACCATCCACCATCCACCATCCACCATCCCCATCCCCATCCCCATCCACCATCCACCATCCACATCCCCATCCACCATCCAACATCCATCATACCCATCCCAATCCACCATCCACCATCCCCATCCACCATCCACCATTCAACATTCAACATCCACCATCCACCATCCACCATCCCCATCCACCATCCACCATCCACCATCCACCATCCCCATCCCCATCCACCATCCCCATCCACCATCCAACATCCACCATCCCCATCCATCATCCATCATCCCCATCCACCATCCACCATCCACCATCCACCATCCACCATCCACCATCCCCATCCCCATCCACAATCCCCATCCACCATCCAACATCCATCATACCCATCCATCATCCATCATCCCCATCCACCATCCACCAACCCCATCCACCATCCACCATCCACCAACCCCATCCACCATCCCCATCCACCAACCCCATCCACCATCCCCATCCACCATCCACCATCCCCATCCACCATCCCCATCCACCATCCAACATCCATCATACCCATCCATCATCCATCATCCCCATCCACCATCCACCAACCCCATCCACCATCCCCATCCACCAACCCCATCCACCATCCCCATCCCCATCCACCATCCACCAACCCCATCCACCATCCCCATCCACCAACCCCATCCACCATCCCCATCCTCCATCCACCATCCACCATCCCCATCCACCAACCCCATCCACCAGCCACTATCCACCATCCACCATCCCCATCCACCATCCACCATCCCCATCCCAATTCACCATACCCATACCCATCCCCATCCACTATCCACCATCCACCATCCACCATCCACCATCCACCATCCCCATCCACCATCCCAATTCACCATACCCATACCCATCCCCATCCACTATCCACCATCCACCATCCACCATCCCCCATCCACATCCACATCCACATCCCCCATCCACCATCCCCATCCACCATCGCCATCCACCATCCCCATCCACCATCCCCCATCCACCATCCCCATCCACATCCCACATCCCTCATCCCCCATCCACATCCACCATCCCCATCCACCATCGCCATCCACCATCCCCATCCACCATCCCCATCAGCCATCCCCATCCACCATCCCCATCCACCATCGCCATCCACCATCCCCATCCACCATCCCCCATCCACCATCCCCATCCACATCCCCATCCACATCCCCCATCCCCCATCCACATCCACCATCCCCATCGCCATCGCCATCCACCATCCCCATCCCCATCCCCATCGCCATCCACCATCCCCATCCACCATCCCCATCCCAATTCACCATACCCATACCCATCCACTATCCACCATCCACCATCCACCATCCACCATCCACCATCCACCATCCCCATCCACCATCCCCATCCACCATCCACCATCCCCATCCACCATCAACCATCCCCATCAACCATCCCCATCCACCATCCCCATCCACCATCCCCATCCACATCCCCCATCCCCCATCCACATCCACATCCCCATCCACCATCGCCATCCACCATCCCCATCCCCCATCCCCATCCACCATCAACCATCCCCATCAACCATCCCCATCCACTATCCCCATCCACCATCCCCATCCACCATCCCCATCCACCATCACAATCCACCATCCCCATCCACCATCCACCATCCCCATCCACAACCCCATCCCCCACCCACCATCCCTATCCACCAACATCCCCTCCCCCATCCACCATCCCCCATTCACATCCACATCCACCATCCCCATCCACCATCCCATCCACCATCCATCATCCACATCCCCATCCACCAGCCACCATCCCCCATCCACCATCACCATCCACATCCCCCATCCACATCCCCCATCCCCCATCCACCATCCCCATCCACCATCCCCCATCCACATCCACATCCACATCCCCCATCCACCATCCCCATCCACCATCGCCATCCACCATCCCCATCCACCATCCCCCATCCACCATCCCCATCCACATCCCCCATCCACATCCCTCATCCCCCATCCACATCCACCATCCCCATCCACCATCGCCATCCACCATCCCCATCCACCATCCCCATCAGCCATCCCCATCCACCATCCCCATCCACCATCGCCATCCACCATCCCCATCCACCATCCCTCATCCACCATCCCCATCCACATCCCCCATCCACATCCCCCATCCCCCATCCACATCCACCATCCCCATCGCCATCGCCATCCACCATCCCCATCCACCATCCCCATCCACCATCCACCATCCACATCCCCCATCCACCATCCCCATCCACCATCGCCATCCACCATCCCCATCCACCATCCCCCATCCACCATCCACATCCCTCATCCCCCATCCACATCCACCATCCCCATCCACCATCGCCATCCACCATCCCCATCCACCATCCCCATCAGCCATCCCCATCCACCATCCCCATCCACCATCCACATCCACCATCCCCATCCACCATCGCCATCCACCATCCCCATCCACCATCCCCATCAGCCATCCCCATCCACCATCCCCATCCACCATCGCCATCCACCATCCCCATCCACCATCCCCCATCCCCATCCACATCCCCCATCCACATCCCCCATCCCCCATCCACATCCACCATCCCCATCGCCATCGCCATCCACCATCCCCATCCACCATCCCCATCCCCATCGCCATCCACCATCCCCATCCACCATCCCCATCCCAATTCACCATACCCATACCCATCCACTATCCACCATCCACCATCCACCATCCACCATCCCCATCCACCATCCCCATCCACCATCCACCATCCCCATCCACCATCAACCATCCCCATCAACCATCCCCATCCACCATCCCCATCCACCATCCCCATCCACATCCCCCATCCCCCATCCACATCCACATCTCCATCCACCATCGCCATCCACCATCCCCATCCACCATCCCCATCCACCATCAACCATCCCCATCAACCATCCCCATCCACCATCCCCATCCACCATCCCCATCCACCATCCCCATCCACCATCCCCATCCACCATCCCCATCTACCATCAACCATCCCCATCAACCATCCCCATCAACCATCCCCATCCACCATCCCCATCCACCATCCCCATCCACCATCCCCATCCCAATTCACCATACCCATACCCATCCCCATCCACTATCCACCATCCACCATCCACCATCCACCATCCCCATCCACCATCCCCATCCACCATCCCCATCCACCATCAACCATCCCCACCAACCATCCATATCAACCATCCACCATCCCCATCAACCATCCACCATCCCCATCCACCATCCCCATCCACCATCCCCATCCACCATCCCCATCCACCATCCCCATCTACCATCAACCATCCCCATCAACCATCCCCATCAACCATCCCCATCCACCATCCCCATCCACCATCCCCATCCACCATCCCCATCCACCATCCCCATCCACCATCAACCATCCCCACCAACCATCCATATCAACCATCCACCATCCCCATCAACCATCCCCATCCACCATCCCCATCCACCATCCCCATCTACCATCAACCATCCCCATCAACCATCCCCATCCACCATCCCCATCCACCATCCCCATCCACCATCCCCATCTACCATCAACCATCCCCATCAACCATCCCCATCAACCATCCCCATCCACCATCCCCATCCACCATCCCCATCCACCATCCCCATCACAATTCACCATACCCATCCCCATCCACCATCCACCATCCACCATCCACCATCCCCATCCACCATCCCCATCCACCATCCCCATCCACCATCCACCATCCCCATCATTCTATTTACCAGTCATTTTACCAGGGTTCCTGGTCCAAATTGGTGAAGTGACATTTAAAAATGTACTTGTTTCTGTCACGTTCTGACCTCTTTTCCTTTGTATTGTCTTCATTTAATATGGTCAGGGTGTGAGTTGAGGTGGGCAGTCTATGTGTGTTTTTCTATGTTGGGGTTTTGAGTTCAGCCTAGTATGGTTCTCAATCAGAGGCAGCTATCAATTATTTTCTATCTTCAAAGTGGTAGAGATGTTGTATAAATCAAGTGATACAAACCCCCCAAAATATCCAATTTAATTCCAGGTTGTAAGGCAACAAAATAGGAAAAATGCCAAGGGGGTGAATACTTTCGAAAGCCAATGCATACACAAACTAAACATCCACGTCCCTCCCTCCCTCCCTCCCTCCCTCCCTCCCTCCCTCCCTCCCTCCCTCCCTCCCTCCCTCCCTCCCTCCCTCCCTCCCTCCCTCCCCCTCCCTCCCCCTATCTCTCTCTCCCCCTCTCTCTCTCTCTCTCTCTCTCCCTCCCTCCCTCCCTCCCTCCCTCCCTCCCTCCCTCCCTCCCTCTCTCTCTCTCTCTCTCTCTCTCTCTCTCTCTCTCTCTCTCTCTCTCTCTCTCTCTCTCTCTCTCTCTCTCTCTCTCTCTCTCTCTCTCTATGTATTTCTTTTTGGTTCTGGTCAGCTGTGGCATCTGGGGAAAAGTAGGATAGCAAAAATAATAGAGATGAGAATTGAACTCTTAATTACAATGTCAGGAAGGAACAAAGAGTTCGGGGTTGACAGACAGTCCCTGCCTCTGCCTTACGAGACCGGCTACTGTGTGTTCCAACTCCAGCTGTATGGCTCTCTCTCTCCTTTCTCAGCCTCATAACAACACATAAGACACAAAATTGGTAGAAATAATTTCGATATCTCTGCTAAACACTTTATATTTGAACCAGATTGCTATAAATAGTGAACTAAAAGATAGATTGATAAAAAAAAATGTTTGAAACAGCCTTTTGTTGCATGTGTCCGTGGGTCAACTATGTGACATGTTTTGAATAGCTGGCTGTTTATCATAGTCAAAACAACACCTGATTACCTGATAAAGGATCAAGGTAATCACCTGGAAGTGTCCGTCAGCTGGGTCATTAAAGACAGGGAACAGGGAAGTCCTGATCTGGAGCCAGGCCTAAGTCAAGAAACTGGAGGAAAACTAGAAGAAAGAAATGCCTGGAAGTTGGGACCCCAGAAGCATTGTGGGTCAGTAAGAGATGAGACTAAGATAAGTATACCACAAAACTTGACTGACTTGACCTTGCATCTGCTAGTGGAGGAAAAACCTATTTTATGAGGAGTCTTGGCCTGACACGTGAAGTGCTCTTTTTTGGTCTTGACATAACATCTCTGACAACAAAATTTAGTAGCCCTCGTCTCAGTTCAGGTCACCTCAGTGAAACAGCGACTCGTTGAGCTAATGTTTAACCAAGGTTGGGACTGGGGATAAACACACACGCGGATCCACTTGGCCGAACTAAGCTAATCTCCAACCTTAATTCTATTGGTCCGGTGAAGTCTCAGTCCTCTGTTTGCTTCACTGCTGAGCAACAATTGGGTGGCTGAGAGCAGATACCAGCAAAACAAAGACATCAGTCAAGATATTCAAACTCCACAATGCCACAATGGGTGCATCCCTAATGGTACCCTGAGTCCTATATAGTGCCCTACGTTATGGTACCCTAAGTCCTATATAGTGCCCTACGTTATGGCACCCTGAGCCCTATATAGTGCCCTACGTTATGGCACCCTGAGCCCTATATAGTGCCCTACGTTATGGCACCCTAAGCCCTATATAGTGCCCTATGTTATGGCACCCTGAGCCCTATATAGTGCCCTACGTTATGGCACCCTGAGCCCTATATAGTGCCCTACGTTATGGCACCCTGAGCCCTATATAGTGCCCTACGTTATGGCACCCTGAACCCTATATAGTGCCCTACGTTATGGCACCCTGAACCCTATATAGTGCCCTACGTTATGGCACCCTGAGCCCTATATAGTGCCCTACGTTATGGCACCCTGAGCCCTATATAGTGCCCTACGTTTTGGCACCCTGAGCCCTATATAGTGCCCTACGTTATGGCACCCTGAGCCCTATATAGTGCCCTACGTTATGGCACCCTAAGTCCTATATAGTGCCCTACGTTATGGCACCCTAAGCCCTATATAGTGCCCTACGTTATGGCACCCTGAGCCCTATATAGTGCCCTACGTTATGGCACCCTGAGCCCTATATAGTGCCCTACGTTATGGCACCTTGAGCCTTATATAGTGCCCTATGTTATGGCACCCTGAGCCCTATATATTGCCCTATGTTATGGCACCCTGAGCCCTATATATTGCCCTACGTTATGGCACCCTGAGCCCTATATAGTGCCCTATGTTATGGCACCCTGAGCCCTATATATTGCCCTACGTTATGGCACCCTGAGCCCTATATAGTGCCCTACTTTAGTAGGGAATAGGGCAATATTTTTAATGCAGTATATGTCTCCTTCTGGTTAGCTGAGCTGACTGAGCTGTGGTTTGGACCAACAACCAACACCAACACGACCACCACAACTACTACCACCACCACCATTACGACCACTACCGACACCACCACTCCCACCACCACCACCAGTAATACCACTACCACCACCTCTAATACCACCACCACTACCACCAACAACACCACCACCACCACCACCACCACCAACAACACCACTACCACTACCACCACCACCAACAACACCACCACCACCATCAACAACAACAACACTACCACCACCACCAACGACAACAACACTACCACCACCACCAACAACACCACCACCACCATCAACAACACTACAAACACAACACCACCAACAACAACACTACCACCACCATCAACGACAACAACACTACCACCACAACCACCAACAACAACAACACCACCACCACCATCAACGACAACAACACTACCACCACCATCAACAACAACAACACTACCACCACCACCACCAACAACAACACCACCACCACCATCAACGACAACACCACCAACACCACCACCACCACCATCAACAACACTACCACCACCACCAACAACAACACCACCACCACCATCAACAACACTACCACCACCACCAACAACAACACCACCACCACCATCAAAAACACTACCATCACCATCAACAACAACAACACCACCACCAACGACAACAACACCACCACCACCACCACCAACGACAACAACACTACCACCACCATCAACAACACTACCACCACCATCAACAACACTACCACCACCATCAACAACACTACCACCACCACCATCAACAACACTACCACCACCATCAACAACAACAACACCACCACCAACGACAACAACACCACCGCCACCACCACCACCAACAACAACACCACCACCACCATCAACAACACTACCACCACCACCACCAACGACAACAGCACTACTACCAACAACAACAACACTACCACCACCATCAACAACACTACCACCACCACCAACAACAACACCACCACCACCATCAACAACACTACCACCACCACCACCACCAACGACAACAGCACTACTACCAACAACAACAACACTACCACCACCAACAACAACACCACCACCACCATCAACAACAGTACAACCACCACCACCACCAACGACAACAGCACTACCACAACCATCAACAACACCACCACCACCATCAACAACACTACCACCACCACCACCACCAATGACAACAGCACTACCACCACCATCAACAACAACACCACCACCACCACCAACAACAACACTACCACCACCACCAACAACAACACCACCACCACCATCAACTACACTACCACCAACACCAACAACAACACCACCACCACCATCAACAACACTACCACCACCACCAACAACAACACCACCACCACCATCAACAACACTACCACCAACACCAGCTCTGTTGACAAAACAGGACCAACGTTATCAGTAATGAAATGCTTCCCAGGTTATCTAAGGGCACCGAGCTGCTGAACAAACATTCTCTTTTCTGTCCACCACGTCCAAACTGACTGAAACCTTCTTAGTCTTCTGCTGTTGAAATGACAACGTGCTTTAGGTTCATTCAGGACGATTTGTTGTTGCTTAGGTTTTTTTGGGTTCCAGACAGACGTGTGTGTGTGTCCTTAGCTGTGGCTGGGCCAGGCAGCCATCCGGTAACACAGAGAGATCACTGAGATGCTGCCCTGAGATTGTCTCTAGTCTGTCTGAACAGGGACACCATTCACAGAATTGTTAATAGGTACTGTATCTAATCATAGTGAATGTTCTTGAACAAAAATGTATCAATTTCAGGTCCTTCATGAGTCATAGGTGTATGCTTGAAACGGGAAGCAGAATTGAAACCTTGAAAGCATTGATTCTTCAGGTGGCATACTGCTACCGCTTCATGGTGTACTCTATAACTAGACTGGCGTCAAGCCACACCGTTTCCTCCTTACCAAACCTTGTTTACGTGTCTCTAACACTACAGGTTATAATCACCCCTTTGTCCTAGCCGGGCCAGATAACAAGGCAGGAAACAAAATGCCAACCCCTGCTGCTTATTTGCTTGAATGCCTTATCCTCTATGTTTGTCAACACATCGTTAGAGCGCCGGGGGCTAATTAGATATTTTTACAGTGAGCTGATTAGACGTGAATTCTCATTGTGTTTCTCAATGTGGTCAAGGTGAAGACATTCAGGCTTCAATCGGGACTTTGAAACTAATTTCCCCTAATCATCATGGTGGGGAAAAGCCCAACAGAGGAAAATTATCACCCAATGAAAAATTGGTGCGTGACATTGGTTTGGTGAGTGACATTGGTGAGTGACATTGGTTTGGTGAGTGACATTGGTGAGTGGCATCGGTTTGGTGAGTGACATTGGTGAGTGACATTGGTTTGGTGAGTGACATTGGTGAGTGACATTGGTTTGGTGAGTGACATTTGTGAGTGGCATCGGTTTGGTGAGTGACATTGGTGATTGACTGTTACAATATCATAGACTGACTGGAGAAGGTTAAGTATTTCAACAACAATATTGGGTTTTTGTATTACTTAGCTTCAGACAATAATGTATAATTCAGTAATGTAAGATTTCCCACTTCCATTAATAATATCACATTGTACTGTATTTCATTTATTACCATTATATTCTACTACCCGAGTGTACCGTTTGTCCTATATAATAGGGGCCCTTAAAGAAGTTGCCTCATGACCCCTGGTAAAACCTTGTGAGACCCCTGATATAACCCTTTACCATCACCACCATCACCATCACCATTACTACCACCACCACCACCACCATCACCACCACCACCGTCAACATAACCACCACCATCATCATCACCACTACCACCACATCATCACCACCACCACAATCACCATAACCACCATCATTACCATAACCACCATCATCATCACCACCATCATCATCACCACCATCACCATAACCACCATCATCATCACCACCATCACCACATTCACCATAACCACCACCGTCAACATAACCACCACCATCATCATCACCACTACAACCACATCTTCACCACCACCACCACCATCACCATAACCACCACCATCACCATAACCACCACCATCACCATAACCACCACCATCATCATAACCACCACATCATCACCACCACCACCATCACCACAACCACAGTCAACATCAACACCATCACGGTTACCACCACCACCATCACAGTCACCACCACCATCACCACCATCATCACCACAACCATCACCACAACCATCACCAACACCATGACCACCATCATCATAAACACCATCACCACCACCACCACCATCACAACCATCAACACCACCACCATCACCATCACTAACAAGCACATCATCACCATCACCATCACCACCATCACCACCATCACCATCACCACCACCACCACCACCACCACCATCACCATCACTACCACCACCACCATCACCACCATCAACACCACCACCATCACCACCACCACCATCACCACCACCACCATCACCACCACCACCATCACCATCACTACCACCACATTCACCACCACCACCACCATCACCGTCACCACCACTACTATCACCACCACCACCATCACCACCACCATCAACACCACCACCATCACCACCACCACCACTTTCACCACCACCGACTCCATCAACCATACTTTCACCACCATCACCACCTCCACAACCACCTCCACCACCACCTCCATCACCATCACTTTACCACCACCATCACCACCACTTTCACCACTTTCATCCCCACCAATTTCACCACCACCACCACCACCTCCATCACCATCACTTCACCACCACCATCACCACCACTTTCACCACTTTCATCACCACCACTTTCACCACCACCTCCACCACCACCACGACGACCACCACATTCACCACCACCAGTTTCATCACCACCACTTTCACCACCACCTCCACCTCCATCACCATCACTTAGACCACCACCTAACCTCGATTACCATCACTACCACCACCACCTCCATCACCACCACCACCATCACCACCACCACCACCACCACCACCATCACCATCACTACCACCACCACCATCACCACCATCAACACCACCACCATCACCACCACCACCATCAACACCACCACCATCACCACCACCACCATCACCACCACCACCATCACCATCACTACCACCACATTCACCACCACCACCACCATCACCGTCACCACCACTACTATCACCACCACCACCATCACCACCACCATCAACACCACCACCATCACCACCACCACCACTTTCACCACCACCGACTCCATCAACCATACTTTCACCACCATCACCACCTCCACAACCACCTCCACCACCACCTCCATCACCATCACTTTACCACCACCATCACCACCACTTTCACCACTTTCATCCCCACCAATTTCACCACCACCACCACCACCTCCATCACCATCACTTCACCACCACCATCACCACCACTTTCACCACTTTCATCACCACCACTTTCACCACCACCTCCACCACCACCACGACGACCACCACATTCACCACCACCAGTTTCATCACCACCACTTTCACCACCACCTCCACCTCCATCACCATCACTTAGACCACCACCTAACCTCGATTACCATCACTACCACCACCACCTCCATCACCACCACCACCACCAGTTTCACCACCAGCACCAGTTTAACCACCACCACCACCACTTTCACCACTTTCAACACCACCAATTTCACCACCACCTCCATCACCACCACTTTCACAACCACCACCACCTCCACCACCACCACCTCCATCCCAACCACTACCACCACCACTTTCACCACCACCACCACCACTTTCACCACCACCACCATCACCACCACCACCACCGTCACCACCACCACCACCACCACCGTCACTGTCACCACCATCATCACCACCATCACCACCACCACTTTCACCACCACCACCACCACCACCACCATCAACATTATCACCACCATCATCACCACAACCTTCACCACCACCATCACCACCATCAACACCACCACCATCACTACCACCACATCATCACCACCACCACCATCACCACCAGCACCGTCAACATCACCACCATCACCGTTACCACCACCACCATCACAGTCACCACCTCTACCACCACTTTCACCAACTCCATCACTCCCACCACCACACCACCAGTTTCACCAAAACTTTCACCACCACCACCATCTCCACCACCACTTTCACCACCACCACCTCCATCACCCACACTTTCACCACCATCACCATCACCACCTCCACAACCACCTCCACCACCATCTCCATCACCATCACTTCAACACCACCATCACCACCACTTTCACCACCACCACCACCACCTCCATGACCATCACTTCACCACCACCATCACCACCACTTTCACCACTGTCATCACCACCACTTTCACCACCACCTCCACCACCACCACCACGACCACCACATCCACCACCACCAGTTTCATCACCACCACTTTCACCACCAACTCCACCTCCATCACCATCACTTAGACCACCACCTAACCTCGATCACCATCACTACCACCACCACCTCCATCACCACCTCCATCACCACCACCACCACCACCAGTTTAACCACCACCACCACCACCACTTTCACCACTTTCAGCATCACCAATTTCACCACCACCTCCATCACCACCACTTTCACCACCACCACCACCTCCACCACCACCACCTCCATCCCCACCACTACTACCACCACTTTCACCACCACCATCACTTTCACCACTACCACCACTTTCACAACCACCACCACTACCATCACCACTTTCACAACCACCACCACCACCACCACCAATATTTTCACCACCACTTTCACCACCTCCATCACCACCACCACTTTCACCACCACCACCACTTTCACTATCACCACCACTTTCACTATCACCACCACTTTCACCACCACCACCACCACCTCCATCACCATCACTACCACCACCACTTTCACCACCACCACCACTTTCACCACCACCACTTTCACCACTACCACCACTTTCACAACCACCACCACTACCATCACCACTTTGACAACCAACACCACCACCACCACTACTTTCACCACCACTTTCACCACCTCCATCACCACCACCACCACCTCCTCCACCACCACCACCACCACTTTCACCACTTTCATCACCACCACCTCCATCACCACCACTACCACCACCACCTCCACCTCCATCACCACCACTACCACCAACAGCACCAGCACCAGTACTTTCACCACCACCACCACTTTCACCACCACCATCACCGTCACTACCAACACATAATAACCTTCACAATCACCACCACCACCATCACCATCACCACCAGCGCCATCACCATCACTACCACCACATTCACCACCACCATCACCGTCACCACCACTACCATCACCACCACCATCACCGTCACCACCACCATCAACACCACCACCATCACCACCAACACCACCATCACCATCACCACCATCACCACCACCATCACCGTCACCGTCACCACCACCACCACCACCATCATCGTCACTGTCACCACCATCACCACCACCACCACCACTTTCACCACCACTTTCACCACCACCATCACCATCATCAACATCATCACCACCATCATCACCACCACCATCACCACCTCCACAACCACCTCCACCACCACCTCCATCACCACCACTACCACCACTTTCACCAACTCCACCACTCCCACCACCACACCACCAGTTTCACCACCACGTTCACCACCACCACCACTTTAACCACCACCACTTTCACACCCACCACCTCCATCACCCACAGTTTCACCACCATCACCACCTCCACAACCACCTCCACCACCACCTCCATCACCATCACTTCACCACCACCATAACCACCACTTTCACCATTTTCATCCCCACCACTTTCACCACCACCACCACCACCTCCATCACCATCACTTCACTACCACCATCAGCACCACTTTCACCACTTTCATCACCACCACTTTCACCACCACCTCCACCACCACCACCACCACATTCACCACCACCAGTTTCATCACCACCACTTTCACCACCACCTCCACCTCCATCACCATCACTTTCACCACCACCTCACCTCCATCACCATCACTTAGACCACCACCTCCATCACCATTACTTTCACCACCACCTCCATCACCACCACCACTTTCACCACTTTCAACACCACCAATTTCACCACCACCTCCATCACCACCACTTTCACCACCACCACCACCTCCACCACCACCACTAGCACCACCAGTTTCACCACCACCACCAGTTTAACCACCACCACCACCACTTTCACCACTTTCAACACCACCAATTTCACCACCACCTCCATCACCACCACCACTACCACTACCACCACCACCACCACCACCACCACTTTCACCACCACCACTTTCACCACTACCACCACTTCACCACCACCACCACCTCCATCACCCCCTCCATCACCACCCCTACCACCACTTTCACCAACTCCACCACTCCCACCACCACACCACCAGTTTCACCACCACTTTCACCACCACCACCACTTTAAGCACCACCACTTTCACCACCACCACCTCCATCACCCACACTTTCACCACCATCACCACCTCCACAACCACCTCCACCACCACCTCCATCACCACCACTACCACCACTTTCACCAACTCCACCAATCCCACCACCACACCACCAGTTTCACCACCACGTTCACCACCACCACCACTTTCACCACCACCACCTCCATCACCCACACTTTCACCACCATCACCACCTCCACAACCACCTCCACCACCATCTCCATCACCATCACTTCACCACCACCATAACCACCACTTTCACCATTTTCATCCCCACCACTTTCACCACCACCACCACCACCTCCATCACCATCACTTCACTACCACCATCAGCACCACTTTCATCACCACCACTTTCACCACCACCTCCACCACCACCACCACCACCACATTCACCCCCACCAGTTTCATCACCACCACTTTCACCACCACCTCCACCTCCATCACCATCACTTTCACCACCACCTCACCTCCATCACCATCACTACCACCACCACCTCCATCACCACCTCCATCACCACGACCACCACCAGTTTCAAGACCACCAGTTTAACCACCACCACCACCACTTTCACCACTTTCAACACCACCAATTTCACCACCACCTCCATCACCACCACTTTCACCACTTTCACCACCACCTCCACCACCACCTCCATCACCACCACTAGCACCACCAGTTTCACCACCACCACCAGTTTAACCACCACCACCACTACTTTCACTACTTTCAACACCACCAATTTCACCACCACTTCCATCACCACCACCTCCATCACCACCACCACTACCACTACCAACACCACCACCACTTTCACCACCACCACTTTCACCACTAGCACCACTTCACCACCACCACCTCCATCACCCCCTCCATCACCACCCCCTCCATCACCTCCACCACCACCACCACCTCCTCCACCACCACTTGCATCACCACCACTTTCACCACTTTCATCACCACCACCTCCATCACCACCACTACCACCACCACCTCCATCACCACCACCAACAGCACCACCACTTTCACCACTTTCACCACCACCACCACTTTCACCAAGTTTCACCACCACCACTTTCACCACCACCACCTCCATCACCACCTCCACCACCACCACTTTCACCACCACTTTCACCACCACCACCTCCATCACCACCTCCACCACCACCACTTTCACCACCACTTTCACCACCACTTTCACCACCACCACTTTCACCACTTTCATCACCACCACCACCTCCATCCAACAGTCAGTGGCAGACGTAGATGGCCAAATGGACAGGCACTCCAGCGCACCAGTCTGGGCGCTTTCATACATTTACATTACATTTAAGTCATTTAGCAGACGCTCTCATAGGAACTTTACCTGCTGCTATGATCTTAAAGGAAATGGAGTCATGGAGAGGGAGGTTCAGAGAGAGAAATTAGTGATGATGGATGAATGGATCGATGGGGAGAGAGAGATTCGTGATGGATGGATGGAGAAAGAGATGGAGAGAGCGAGAGATGAGTGTTGGATGAATGGATCGATGGAGAGAGAGATTTGTGATGGATGGATGGAGAAAGAGATGGAGAGAGCGAGAGATGAGTGTTGGATGAATGGATCGATGGAGAGAGAGATTTTTTGATGGATGGATGGAGAAAGAGATGGAGAGAGCAAGAGATGAGTGATGGAGAGATAGAGATGGAGAGATGAGTGATGTAGAGATAGAGAGATGAGTAATGGAGAGATAGAGATGGAGAGATGAGTGATGTAGAGATGGTGATGTAGAGATGAGTGATGTAGAGAGAGATGGAGAGATGAGTGATGTAGAGATAGAGATGGAGAGATGAGTGATGTAGAGATAGCGATGTAGAGATGAGTGATGTAGAGATAGAGACCTCGTGTTGGAAGCAACATGGTTTGCTCCTCTGTGATTTGTTAGTCCCTTAATAAGCACGGCGGACATAAAATATCTTCACAGCAAATTGTTGAAGACATCTGGCGAAGCTTTCTCCTCTGATGCTCGGATTTGCAGCTGAATGTCCCTCTGGACGGGGTTGGCATGGTAACCCCTAACTGCTATTCGCCCTGGTGCTGGCTGAAAGCTTCAGGGCCTAGTTTAAAATCCATTTGGGCCTCTATACCTGTGCGTAGTGTGTAGCCCCCCCCCCTATATCCACCCTGAAGGTGCTGTAAATCTGTATGCCTTATGTGGGAAGGAGAGATGTTTCTCTTTGACAGTCTTGTTTCTGTATGAATAAATCAAAAGGTGGTTTGACGGTCTGTTTCCCTTGTTACGTTGAGGCTCGTTAGTGATGTCGAAACAGCTACGTCTTGCAGGTTGCTGCTAGAACCTGGTTAAATGCCTTGTTGTCATCAGAATTAGCTGTTGCTCCTATTTACATAAACCCACCTCGTTGGTGATTTAAAACCATGAAACATCAAGACAAAGCTAACTACGCCATTTGATTTGATCTAATTGCACACAATAATAATGATGTGTAATTGCATTCAAATTATGGAGGGGCAGAGGGGTGGAGGGGGTAGAGGGGTGGAGGGGTAGAGGGGTGGAGGGGCGAAGCTTTAGGGGCAGAGGGGGTAGAGGGGTAGAGGGGTGGAGGGGTAGAGGGGTGGAGTGGCGGAGCTGTAGGGGCAGAGGGGGTAGAGGGGTGGAGGGGGTAGGGTTGGAGGGGTAGAGGGGTGAAGCGGTAGGGTTAGAGGGGTGGAGGGGGTAGAAGAGTGGAGTGGTAGGGTTAGAGGGGTAGAGGGGTGGGGGTGGAGGGGTGGAGGGGTGGAGTGGTAGGGTTAGAGGGGCAGAGGGGGAAGAGGGGTGGAGTGGTAGGGTTAGAGGGGGTAGAGGGGTGGGGGTGGAGGGGTGGAGTGTTAGGGTTAGAGGGGTAGAAGGGGAAGAGGGGTGGAGTGGTAGGGTTAGAGGGGGTAGAGGGGTGGGGGTGGAGTGTTAGGGTTAGAGGGGTAGAGGGGGAAGAGGGGTGGAGTGGTAGGGTTAGAGGGGTAGAGGGGTGGGGGTGGAGGGGTGGAGGGATTGGGGTAAAGGTGTAGAGGGGGTAGAGGGGGTGATGGGTTAGAGGGGGTAGAGGGGTAGAGGGGCAGAGGGGTAGAGGGGTAGAGGGGTAGGGGTAGAAAGGTGGAGGGGTGGGTGTAAAGGTGTAGAGGGGGTTGAGGGGGTGAGGGGTTAGAGGGGGTGGAAGGGTGGAGGGCCAAGCCGAAGAGTGGGTGTGACTGAAAAGAAGAGGGGTGTTTAGGCTTTCGATAAGGCTCCAGCCATATGGCTAGCCCCTCCTACACACTGTCCCCATAGTTAGCTCCCCACTACAGGCCCTGTAACGACCCACTTCAGCTGAGACGAGCCTCTCCAGTCCCAGAATTATCTGAAGGGGACTGCTGTGTTTATTAAGGAAACGTTCTCATCCATACTCAAACTACTACAGTTGCAGACATTGCAACTTCTGATTCGAATTTGCAGATGGTTTTAGACTATGTTAATTTAAATTTGAAGTGAGCTACGACCGAGCCTCGATGAATAGAAACACTATGTTGAACTGTGTATGACACTACAAGAAACCATGGTTACAGGATGTACGTTGGAATTGTACACATTATAAAGTGAGTGGTTGGAGACCCTGGATGCTGATTGGCTGAAAGCTGGAGTTATAACATAGTTTACCACATGTCAGAAATACATAGTGATTACGACACAGCTGGTAATCCCTTGGTGTTAGTGAGAAACGCATTCACGGTGATCTACTATCACAACTGTCACCTGTGCTCCCTCTCCGGTCACCCAGCTGCTCGTTTCGGCTCACACCTGTCACCACTGTTACGCTCACCTGCCCGCCATCAGACTCACCTGGGCTCCGTCACTTCACTGATTACCTTCCCTATATATGTCACTCTCTTTGGTCCCTTCCCTACATGTCTTTCCCTTTGGTTCCTTCCCTATATATGTCACTCCCTTTGGTTCCTTCCCTATATATGTCTCTCCCTTTGGTTCCTTCCCTATATATGTCCCTCCCTTTGGTTCCTTCCCTATATATGTCACTCCCTTTGGTTCCTTCCCTATATATGTCTCTCCCTTTGGTTCCTTCCCTATATATGTCACTCCATTTGGTTCCTTCCCTATATATGTCTCTCCCTTTGGTTCCTTCCCTATATATGTCTCTCCCTTTGGTTCCTTCCCTATATATGTCACTCCCTTTGGTTCCTTCCCTATATATGTCTCTCCCTTTGGTTCCTTCCCTATATATGCCTCTCCCTTTGGTTCCTTCCCTATATATGTCTCTCCCTTTGGTTCCTTCCCTATATATGTCACTCCCTGTGGTTCCTTCCCTATATATGTCTCTCCCTTTGGTTCCTTCCCTATATATGTCCCTCCCTTTGGTTCCTTCCCTATATATGTCTCTCCCTTTGGTTCCTTCCCTATTCACTCCCTTTGGTTCCTTCCCTATATATGTCCCTCCCTTTGGTTCCTTCCCTATATATGTCTCTCCCTTTGGTTCCTTCCCTATATATGTCCCTCCCTTTGGTTCCTTCCCTATATATGTCTATCCCTTTGGTTCCTTCCCTATATATGTCCCTCCCTTTGGTTCCTTCCCTATATATGTCTATCCCTTTGGTTCCTTCCCTATATATGTCACTCCCATTGGTTCCTTCCCTATATATGTCTCTCCCTTTGGTTCCTTCCCTATATATGTCTCTCCCTTTGGTTCCTTCCCTATATATGTCTCTCCCTTTGGTTCCTTCCCTATATATGTCTCTCCCTTTGGTTCCTTCCCTATATATGTCTCTCCCTTTGGTTCCTTCACTATATATACTGTTACAGACCTATATCCATCCTGCCCTGCCTATCTAAGGTCTTTGAAAGCCAAGTCAACAAACAGGTCACTGACCATCTCGAATCCCACCGTACCTTCTCCGCTGTGCAATCTGGTTTCCGATCCGGTCACGGGTGCACCTCAGCCACACTCAAGGTACTAAACGATATCATAACCGCCATCGATAAAAGACAGTACTGTGCAGCCGTCTTCATCGACCTTGCCAAGGTTTTCGACTCTGTCAATCACCATATTCTTTTCGGCAGACTCAGTAGCCTCGGTTTTTTGGATGACTGCCTTGCCTGGTTCACCAATTACTTTGCAGACAGAGTTCAGTGTGTCAAATCGGAGGGCATGCTGTCCGGTCCTCTGGCAGTCTCTATGGGGGTGCCACAGGGTTCAATTCTCGGGCCGACTCTTTTCTCTGTATATATCAATGATGTTGCTCTTGCTGCGGGCGATTCCCTGATCCACCTCTACGCAGACGACACCATTCTATATACTTCCGGCCCATCCTTGGACACTGTGCTATCTAACCTCCACATGAGCTTCAATGCCATACAACACTCCTTCCGTGGCCTCCAACTGCTCTTAAACGCTAGTAAAACCAAATGCATGCTTTTCAACCGATCGCTGCCTGCACCCGCATGCCTGACTAGCATCACCACCCTGGATGGTTCCGACCTTGAATATGTGGACATCTATAAGTACCTAGGTGTCTGGCTAGACTGTAAACTCTCCTTCCAGACTCATATCAATCATCTCCAATCGAAAATCAAATCAAGAGTCGGCTTTCTATCCCGCAACAAAGCCTCCTTCACTCACGCCGCCAAACTTACCCTAGTAAAACTGACTATCCTACCGATCCTCGACTTCGGCGATGTCATCTACAAAATTGCTTCCAACACTCTACTCAGCAAACTGGATGCAGTTTATCACAGTGCCATCCGTTTTGTCACTAAAGCACCTTATACCACCCACCACTGCGAGTTGTATGCTCTAGTCGGCTGGCCTCGCTACATATTCGTCGCCAGACCCACTGGCTCCAGGTCATCTACAAGTCCATGCTAGGTAAAGCTCCGCCTTATCTCAGTTCACTGGTCACGATGGCAACGCCCATCCGTAGCACGCGCTCTAGCAGGTGTATCTCACTGATCATCCCTAAAGCCAACACCTCATTTGGCCGCATTTCTTTCCAGTACTCTGCTGCCTGTGATTGGAACAAATTGCAAAAATCCCTGAAGTTGGAGACTTTTATCTCCCTCACCAACTTCAAACATGTGCTATCTGAGCAGCTAACCTATCGCTGCAGCTGTACATAGTCTATTGGTAAATAGCCCACCCATTTTCACCTACCTCATCCCCATACTGTTTTTATTAATTTACTTTTCTGCTCTTTTGCACACCAATATCTCTACCTGTACATGACCATCTGATCATTTATCACTCCAGTGTTAATCTGCAAAATTGTAATTATTCGCTTACCTCCTCATGCCTTTTGCACACAATGTATATAGACTCCCCTTTTTTTCTACTGTGTAATTGACTTCTTAATTGTTTACTCCATGGGTAACTCTGTGTTGTCTGTTCACACTGCTATGCTTTATCTTGGCCAGGTAGCAGTTGCAAATGAGAACTTGTTCTCAACTAGCCTACCTGGTTAAATAAAGGTGAAAATAAAATAAAATGTCTTCCCCCAGGCGTTATGGTTTCTGTTCCTGGGTCATGTATGTGTTCGTGTTACATGTTGGTTTCATGTATTTATTTAAACACTGTAACGGCTCTCGTTGTTGTTAACCTCTTACATCTATGGGGGCGCTATTTCATTTTTGGATGAAAAACGTTCCCGTTTTAAACAAGATATTTTGTCACAAAAAGATGCTCGACTATGCATATAATTGATAGCATTCGAAAGAAAACACTCTGACGTGTCCAGAAATACCAAGATATTCTCTGTGCGT
This sequence comes from Oncorhynchus masou masou, assembly GCF_036934945.1. Taxonomy (NCBI): domain Eukaryota; kingdom Metazoa; phylum Chordata; class Actinopteri; order Salmoniformes; family Salmonidae; genus Oncorhynchus; species Oncorhynchus masou. The sequence goes on along the minus strand of NC_088212.1, from coordinate 3,679,939 downwards.
GCCCTAGAACGTGAGCTTCAGGCAAAACCAAGATGAGATGGCATCCAGGAAATGACAAGGATTTTTGAGGCTCTGTTTTCCATTGTCTCCTTATATGGCTGTGAATGCGAGAGGAATGAGCCTGCCCTTTCTGTCGTTTCCCCAAGGTGTCTGCAGCATTGTGACATATTTGTAGGCAGATCATTGGAAGATTGACCATAAGAGACCACATTTACCAGGTGTCCGCCCGGTGTCCTGCGCCGAAATTGGTGCGCAAAAGTCACCTGCCAGTATTTTTCCATGCGATACAGAGAGGAAAGCAAGCTTCCACGAATTGCATATCAATGAAGAGATATGTGAAAAAACACCTTGAGGATTGATTCCAAACAACGTTTGCCATGTTTCGGTCGATATTATGTAGTTAATCCGGAAAAAGTTTTACGTTGTAGGTGACTGAATTTTCGGTTCGTTTCGGTAGCCAGACGCAATGTAGAAAACGGAACGATTTCTCCTACACACAGACGCTTTCAGGAAAAACTGTGCATTTGGTATGTAACTGAGAGTCTCCTCATTGAAAACATCAGAAGCTCTTCAAAGGTAAATGATTTTATTTATTTGGTTATCTGGTTTTTGTGAAAATGTTGCAAGCTAAATGCTACTCAAAATGCTATGCTAGCTTTGCATACTCTTACACAAATTAGTCAATTTCTATGGTTCAAAAGCATATTTTGAAAATCTGAGATGACAGTGTTGTTAAGAAAAGGCTAAGCTTGAGAGCAGACGCATTATTTTCATTTTATTTGCGATTTTCAGAAATCGTTAACGTTGCGTTATGCTAATGAGCCTGAGGCTTTAGTCACAAACCCGGATCCGGGATGGGGAGTTTCAAGAAGTTAAGAAGAGTGGACCAAAGTGCAGCGTGGAAAGTGTTCATGATTATTTTATTCAAAAACACTCAAACAAAAATAACAAAAGTGAAAACGAAAGAGCACAGTTCTGTCAGGCCCAAAAAAAAACACTAAACAGAAAACAAGATCCCACAAAACCCAAAATGAAAATGACAGCTATTGTATGATTCCCAATCAGAGACAACGATAGACAGCTCCCTCTGATTGGGAACCACACTCGGCCAAAAACAAAGAAATAGAAAACATAGACTTTCCCACCCGAGTCACACTCAATAATCAATAATAAGGATCTCTAAGGTCAGGGCGTGACATACAGACTGTATTATACACCATCTGAAGAAGGGGGACATCTCTTATAACTATAACCTCTCCATAATTATAACTATAACCTTATAACTATATAACCTCTCCATCCCTCTACCTCTCCATCCCTCTACCTCTCCATCCCTCTACCTCTCCATCCCTCTACCTCTCCATCCCTCTACCTCTCCACCCCTCTACCTCTCCACCCCTCTACCTCTCCACCCCTCTACCTCTCTATCTCTACCTCTCCACCCCTCTACCTCTCCATCCCTCTACCTCTCTATCTCTACCTCTCCACCCCTCTACCTCTCCATCCCTCTACCTCTCCACCCCTCTACCTCTCCACCCCTCTACCTCTCCACCCCTCTACCTCTCTATCTCTACCTCTCCACCCCTCTACCTCTCCATCCCTCTACCTCTCTATCTCTACCTCTCCAGCCCTCTACCTCTCCACCCCTCTACCTCTCTATCTCTACCTCTAAACACATTAGGCCAAAAACCTTTTTTCTCCTGCACTAATCCAACCCTAACCAGTATAACACAGAAACATAATGTGATGAATGTGAATGTCCAAGGACAGATGTTGGAATCTCATTCCTTCCCTAGGAGCTGCTCTCTCTCTGTTTGGGTCGCAAATCATACCTTATTACATATGTAGTGCACTACAGATGGAGGATCTTCATTTGGTCACCCTTTTGAAATAGAACTTGTCGTGTAACTGAGGTGTAAAAAATACTTGTGAAGTTGTTTAATTTCAACTTTGAAATTTCAAACTTGATCTTCAATTAGAAAAAAAAAATGTATCAACCCCTACAAAAATGTCCATGGATTATAATTCACATGATAATTCACATTTCTTGTTGGGGACAGGGTTATTTTCCTGCTGTGGCAAACTGGCTCAAATTATGATCCTACATCTGTGCATTTTGACCAGTGTCAATAAAAGTAGTGCACTATATAGGGAATGGGGCACCATTTGGGACGGACATGCTCTGTGTTACTGGTCCTCCATTAGCCTGCTGCTGAAATGTAAAGAGATTAGTCCTTCATCCTCGACAGGAATTATTCTCCTCTAATGAATTCCAAATGTGGCAAAGTCATGTGTCTCGCCTCGGTTCGCCCAGCAGTCACATCTCCACCAACCTAATTGCCTGCAGTGTAGCCAAATTCAATACAAAATGCCTTTTCCTCTGCCAGATGACGTCCATTGTCTTTTCGACGCTGCATCGCTTCCATACAGATGTGGGGATCTGTTTGAGATTCTACTCAGGATTCTGTTCAGGTGGTGATGTCATGTCGACTGACTAACGAATGAAACGGGACATTGTGGTTCTGCAGTCAAGCAACCATGATACTGTAGATGTGGAAGAAGAGGGATTGAACATAAACACGCACGCACACACACGCACACACACACGCACACACACACGCACGCACGCACGCACGCACGCACGCACGCACACACACACACACACACACACACACACACACACACACACACACACACACACACACACACACACACACACACACACACACACACACACACGCGCGCACGCACACACACACACACACTTGGGTTCTATAAGATGGCAACGTACTGCTTGGCTGTTGTTTTGTGAGCTCTGACCCAGCTTAGCTATTTTGTGATTATTCATCAAAATGTATCCTCTATCATTTCTTATCATCGACAAGAACTTTTGAATATCAGCAGTTGAAGATCAGCAGTTACTAACCACAATTCCTGGAAGTCTAGACCCATGTTTTGGAATATTATTCTACCTCCAGCTGTTATTGTGACTTGTACATATTCCAACTCAGGAACAACAAGATGTTATCAACAAACTGTACGAAGCTATAAACAAGCAGGAAACCCGGAAGCTGCTTTTCTTGTTGAAGGTGATTTTAATTATGCGTCATTAGGACACGTAATGCCCAATTTTCATGAGCACGTCACCTTCGCCTTTATAGACCAATAAAGTCCTAAACTACTGTTACTCTACCCAAGCACGACAAGATTAAAACTGAGGTTGGTGCTAATCTAAATGACAGGGCTATTGCAGTCAACACTAAAGCTTCGGCTGAGGGTGCCGGAGTGGTCTTCTAGTCAGGTTTTGGAGGCGTGCGCATCACCCACCGCTTCCGAGTATATTACTCACTAATGTCCAGTCCCTAGTTAACAAAGTCGAGGAAATCAGGGCAAGAGTTGCTTTCCAAAGAGATAGAGAACTGATCCTGTTGCTAACGCTAACCAAATAGAGAACTGATCCGGGATTGTAACATACTCTGTTTCACGGAGACATGGCTAGCTCAGAAGATGCTGTCAGAGTCCGTACAGCCAATGGGATTTTCAGTGCATCACACCGACAGGAACAAACATCTCTCTGTAAGAAGAAGGGCGAAGGTGCGTGTTTCATGATTAACGACACATGGTGTAATTGGAACAACATACAAGAACTCCCTTTTAACCTAGAATGCCTCACAATAAAATGCTGACCGTATAATCTCCCAAGAGAACTCTTCTCGGTTCTCGTCACAGCCGTGCAAGCGGATACCAAGACGGCATCAAGAAACTTCACTGGACTTTATGCAAACTGGAAACCATATATCCTGACGCTGCATTTATTGTAGCTGGGGATTTTAACAAAGCTGATCTGAAAACAAGGCTACTTAAATTCTATCAGCATATCGATTTAACACACGTGACCACTGCTACTCTAACTTCTGCAATGTATACAAGGCCCTCCCCTGCCCTCCTTTTGGCAAATCTGACCATGACTCCATTTGTTGCTGACATCCTATAGGCAGAAACTAAAACAGGAAGTGCCCGTGCTTAAGTCTAGCCAATGCTGGTCCGACCAATCGGATTCCACACATCAAGATTCCTTCGATCGCGTGGACTGGCATATGTTCTGGGTAGCCTCAGACAATAACATTGATGTATTCGCTGGCTTGTTGAGAGAGTTTATAAGGAAGTGTAGAAGAAATGTTGTACCTACTGTGACTATTACAACCTTCCCTAACCAGAAACCGTGGATTGTAAGGCAATCAAACAAGTAAAGTGTCAGTACAGACACAATCTGCAGACAATCACTGAATTCAAAAAATAAGTCCTGCTCTGTCGCGGACGTCTCACTCCCAGACAAATTAAAAAACTTCTTTGCGCGCTTTGAGGACAATACAGTGACACCGACACGGCCCGCTACCAAAGACAGCGGGCTCTCCTTCTCTGTGGACGACGTAAGTAAAACATTGAAATGTGTTAACCATCGCAAGGCTGACGGCATCCCCGGCCGCGTCCTCAGAGCATGCCGAGACCAGCTGGCTGGTGTGTTTACGGACATATTCAATCAATCCCTATCCCAGTCTGCCGTCCCCACATTCTTCAAGATGGCCACCATTGTTCCTGTTCCCAAGAAAGCTAAGGTAACTGAACTAAATGACTATCGCCCCATTGCACTGACTTCTGTCATCAAGTGCTTTGAGAAGTGCTTTGTGAAACTAGTCAAGGATCATATCACCTCCACCTCCCCATGTCAACCTAGACCCACTCCAATTTGTTTACCGCCCCAAAAGGTCCACAGATGATGCAATTGCCATCACACTGCACACTGCCCTATCCCATCTGGACAAAAATAATACCTATGTAAGAATGCTGTTCACTGACTACAGCTCAGCATTCAACACCATAGTACCCTCCAAACTCTTCATTAAGCTCTGGGTCTACCTGACGAGCCGCCGACAAATGGTGAAAGTAGGGTAACAACATCTCCACTCCGTTGATCCTGGGGCCCCACAAGGGTGTGTTCTCTGCCCTCTCCTGTACTCTCCTGTACTCTCCTGTTCACGCACGACTGCGTGGCCATGCGCGCCTCCATCTCAATCATCAAGTTTACAGACGACACTGCAGTGGTAGGCTTAATTGCCAACATCGACAAGACAGCCTACAGGGAGGAGGTGAGGGCCCTCGGAGTGTGGTGTCAGGAAAATAACCTCTCACTCAATGTCAACAAAACAAAATATATGATTTTGGACTGCAGGAAACAGTAAAGGGAGCTTCCCCCCATCCACATTGATGGGATAGCAGTGGGACAGCAGTGGAGGAGGTGGAAAGTTTTAAGTTCATCGGTGTACATATCACCGACAAACTGAAATGGTCCACGCACACAGATAGTGTGATAAAGAAGGTGCAACAGCACCTCTTCAACCTCAGGAGGCTGAAAAAATGTGGCTTGTTACCAAAAACCCTCACTAACTTTTACAGATGCACAATTGAGACCATTCTTTCGGGCTGTATCACTGCCTGGTACGGCAACTGCATCGCCCACAACCGCAAGGCTCTCCAGAGGGTAGTGAGGTCTGCATAACGCCTCACTGGGGCAAACTACCTTCCCTCCATGACACCTACACCACCCAAAGTCACAGGAAGGCAAAAAAGATCATCAAGGACAATAACCACCTGAGCACCACCTGTTCACCCCGCTACCATCCAGAAGGCGAGGTCAGTACAGGTGCATCAAAGCTGGGACAGAGAGATTGAAAAACAGCTTATTTCTCAAGGCCATCAGATTGTTTAACAGCCACCACTAGCACAGAGAGGTGGCTGCCTACCTACCTATAGACGATATCATTGGCCACAAAACTACTTAACACTCGTCACTTAAATAATGCCACTTTAAGAATGTTTACATAACTCACATTAAGCATCTCATATGTACAGTACTGTATACTATATCCTTTACGATCTATTATTTTCTATCTATTGCATCATAGCCATTCTGTCATTGCTCATCCATCCATGTTATACTTATATATTCTCATCCCATTCCTCTACTAGATTGTGTGTATTAGGTTTTGTTGTGGAATTGTTAGATATTACCTGTTAGATACTGCTAAACTGTCAGATCTAGAAGCATTCCGCTACACTTGCAATAACATCTGCTAACCACGTGTATGTGACCAACAACATCTTCTAACCACATGTATGTGATCAATACAATTTAATTTGAGATTAGCGGTAATTTCTCAAATTGCTGACATAGAAAAAAATAATAATAATAATTGTATTGTCAGATACACGGGATAGATGCATTAAAATGTTTTGTTTTACAGGGTTAAATTCCTCGCTGAAGTGCACTTCGACAGATTTTCTTGTCAGATCAGGTATTTGAATCAGCAACTTTTCAGTTACATGCCTAACGCTCCAACCTCTACCTACCTGCCGCTATTTAACTGAATAGATTGTTGTAATATAGATCGATATGGTCTTATTATAGGCTTCATCATAACAGTCTGATTCATTTGGTCAACGAAGGACTGTTGTAGGCAAATAGCCAGCTGTGCATACATCTATCTTAGTAACATACTGTAGCTATGCTAGTATTACACAACGGATGGGGCTAATCCTGGATGTTGATTGGTTAAAACCGCATTCCAGCCGGTGTCTTTTCCACAAGTTACCACCAGCTAAATCTATGCCTATTTACTCTGTTCCATCTCACTGGGCAATCCTCTGTCTCGTCAGTCCAGCAAAGCGATTTATAAACTTCTCCACAATAAAAAGCATCTAGACATTATCTCAAAATTCTTTTAGATTGCAATTTGTATTCAATATTGGAGATTTGCATAAACCTTGCAGTCTGTCTCTCTGACATTTGCAACATTTTTCAGTACTGAAATTCGGTCTCCAGCTGTCACATAGTAATGAACATGTGGCGGTTGTGTGTTGGGATGAAACAGACAGGCAGGCAGCTTTTCTCAGCTAGTTGAAATGATGAATCAGCATTTTTATGGGATATATATAAATAAATGTCAATAGAAAAGATGTAAAAAACACACAGTGCAGTATTTCCAGCTGCGTTTGAAGCGATTGTGTTTGCTGTGTGGTTCCTCTGTCCTGACGAGAGAGCACATTTTCTATGCCAAGTGAAATTGCGCATCATTAGCTCATTGTTATGGATGTGTCCAGATAAATGTCACTAGAAAACAAATGCAAATGCAGCTACTTTGTTTTTATTCTGTCTGCACTGTTTGATGTGAGTGTAAGTTAGCCGTAGTTGGCTAGCTAGCAAGGAAGGAATAAGAACGTTGCCAGCCAGCGTGGCAGTAGATATTTCAGAATGAATGACTGGGTTGCGTCGATAGATACAGAACAAAAAGACTGAATGACTGGGTCGGGTCTCTGGCAACTGAACTGATAGAATGAACGACCAGCCGGCTTGGGTAGCAACACTAGATTTATGTCGGGACTATATCTTGTGGAAGGATGAAATAGTATGAATAAATTCATCACAATAAATAGGACATTGGTAACCCGTTGTATAAAAGTGATAACGCCCTCAAAGTGTTTGGAGGATATATTGGCACAGGTGTTGTTAGGCCAGAGACAAAGTTGTGCTTAAAAGAACTCGCTAAGAATTAACAAATCAGACCAGCCTGACGGACAGTGTTTGTGCTGAACTTTGTGAAATGGTTTATAAACTCTACAGACCAGCCTGACGGACAGTGTGTGTGCTGAACTTTGTGAAATGGTTTATAAACTCTACATACCAGCCTGACGGACAGTGTTTGTGCTGAACTTTGTGAAATGGTTTATAAACTCTACAGACCAGCCTGACGGACAGTGTGTGTGCTGAACTTTGTGAAATGGTTTATAAACTCTACAGACCAGCCTGACGGACAGTGTTTGTGCTGAACTTTGTGAAATGGTTTATAAACTCTACAGACCAGCCTGACGGACAGTGTTTGTGCTGAACTTTGTGAAATGGTTTATAAACTCTACAGACCAGCCTGACGGACAGTGTTTGTGCTGAACTTTGTGAAATGGTTTATAAACTCTACAGACCAGTCGACTTACAGCTGAACGTTACAAACGGTTAGAAACGCTGAAGCTCTAAACACGAGTGAAGAAGAGGAGATCAGAAACATTCATAAGAGGTTCTAGAACTTTGACAAAGGAAATGACAACCGGTGGCACATCTGTTTTATTATTTAGTTAGTTAGTAAATAAAATGATTAAATCCATTTTTACTGACTATTCAGAAGGGCTTCTTCTTGCAGATTAATTAATTATTCAATTATGCAACGTTCAGAAAGAGTGTTAAACAAATAAAAATATATTTGACATTTGAGATTCCTCGAAGTAGCCACCCTTTGCCTTGATGACAGCTTTGCACACTCTTGGCATTCTCTCAACCAGCTTCATGAGGTACGGTTGATTCACTAAAGGTTTTGTGATTACGCTGCGGGACATAGAGATCATTTGTGGTTTAGTACAGTACCCTGCGTCACCACTTCATTGCTCCAGATCACCACAAGGGGGAGTTAGAGGTAATGTGTGGTTTAGTACGGTACCCTGCGTCACCACTTCATTGCTCCAGATCACCACAAGGGGGAGTTAGAGGTAATGTGTGGTTTAGTACGGTACCCTGCGTCACCACTTCATTGCTCCAGACCACCACAAGGGGGAGTTAGAGGTAATGTGTGGTTTAGTACGGTACCCTGCATCACCACTTCATTGCTCCAGATCACCACAAGGGGGAGTTAGAAGTAATGTGTGGTTTAGTACGGTACCCTGCGTCACCACTTCATTGCTCCAGATCACCACAAGGGGGAGTTAGAGCACTGATTATGATTGTGGGTCCTACTGTGTCTCTAACTGACAATGAATGGGCGACATAAACCTAAATAGAAACTGATAATTGTGCATTGTGCATGACTTCAAAATTGAATTTCAATGAACTGAATGATGAGGATGAAGAAGATGATTGAATTTAGAACAAAAGTTAAGTTAAATAGTTACTTGCAATTCCTCTGTCCTGCGCACACCCATAAAAATATACTTATTTTTTTGTTACTCGTCTAAAACTGTTTATATTCTAAGAGAAACTTAGACTACAATTAGAGTGTGAAAATATTCAGAATATTACTGTAGTACTGTAGCCTACTCCCGACCGGCCATGTTGTACAGCGCCCGAGTGGCGCAGCACTCCAAGACACTGCATCGCAGTGCAAACTGCATTACTACAGATGCTGTTTCCATACCCATGGCAGCCATGACCGGGAGAATCATGAGGTATATAGATATTCTCACAGATATTAACCCTGTTTTCACAAGCGTAGCAGGCTGTGAATTCTGCAAACAACGTTTCTAGCAGGACAATATATATTGGTCATATTGGTCATGGCTCCCGAGTGGCACACAACAGGATTGCCTTGCAGGTCTCCAGCTGTATCCACTGAGATAGCAGTAGGTGCATGAGGTTCAAGGCTCGAGGGCAGGAGGTATGGGATGGGCCGCAGAGCAGCGCACAGAAGACGGACCTAGCCCATGGGAGGAGGGAGGGGGGAAAAATGCCCCTTAGATATGAATTCAGAGGGCAGATATTATTAAATATTAAAGCATTAGACCTCTCACTAAAGGCATCAGTCAAAAGTTAGACTTAAATCTGAACTGGATTTTATGAAAAATGACATGAAAAGCACACATTTGTAAATCTCAAACTCCAAAAGTGACTGGAAAGGTAGATAGAAACTATTTGTTACATTGTGGTTACAATAAAGAATGTAAACAAGATGTAAACAAGATGCTGTGTTTTTATTTACAGTAGTGATGGAAGATGCTGTGTTTTTATTTACAATAGTGATGGAAGATGCTTTGTTTTTATTTACAGTAGTGATGGAAGATGCTGTGTTTTTATTTACAGTGGTGATGAGAGATGCTGTGTTTTTATTTACAGTAGTGATGAGAGATGCTGTGTTTTTATTTACAGTAGTGATGAGAGATGCTGTGCTTTTATTTACAGTAGTGATGGAAGATGATTTGTTTTTATTTACAGTAGTGATGGAAGTTGCTGTGTTTTTATTTACAGTATTGATGAGAGATGCAGTGTTTTTATTTACAGTAGTGATGGAAGGTGCTGTGTTTTTATTTACAGTAGTGATGGAAGGTGCAGTGTTTTTATTTACAGTAGTGATGGAAGATGCTGTGTTTTTATTTACAGTAGTGATGGAAGGTGATGTGTTTGTATTTACAGTAGTGATGGAAGATGCTGTGTTTTTATTTACAGTAGTGCTGGAAGATGCTGTGTTTTTATTTACAGTAGTGATGGAAGATGCTGTGTTTTTATTTACAGTAGTGATGGAAGGTGATGTGTTTGTATTTACAGTAGTGATGGAAGATGCTGTGTTTTTATTTACAGTAGTGCTGGAAGATGCTGTGTTTGTATTTACAGTAGTGATGAGAGATGCTGTGTTTATATTTACAGTGGTGATGAGAGATGCTGTGTTTTTATTTACTGTAGTGATGGAAGGTGCTCTGTTATTATTTACAGTAGCAATGGAAGGTGCTGTGTTTTTATTTACAGTAGCAATGGAAGGTGCTGTGTTTTTTTACAGTAGTGATGGAAGATGCTGTGTTTTTATTTACAGTAGTGATGGAAGGTGCTGTGTTTGTATTTACAGTAGTGATGGAAGATGCTGTGTTTTTATTAACTGTAGTGATGGAAGATGCTGTGTTTGTATTTACAGTAGTGATGAGAGATGCTGTGTTTTTATTTACAGTAGTGATGAGAGATGCTGTGTTTTTATTTACAGTAGTGATGGAAGGTGCTGTGTTTTTATTTACAGTTGTGATGGAAGGTGCTGTGTTTTTATTTACAGTAGTGATGGAAGATGCTGTGTTTTTATTTACAGTAGTGATGGAAGGTGATATGTTTGTATTTACAGTAGTGATGGAAGATGCTGTGTTTTTATTTACAGTAGTGCTGGAAGATGCTGTGTTTGTATTTACAGTATTGATGAGAGATGCAGTGTTTTTATTTACAGTAGTGATGGAAGGTGCTGTGTTTTTATTTACAGTAGTGATGGAAGGTGCAGTGTTTTTATTTACAGTAGTGATGGAAGATGCTGTGTTTTTATTTACAGTAGTGATGGAAGGTGATGTGTTTGTATTTACAGTAGTGATGGAAGATGCTGTGTTTTTATTTACAGTAGTGCTGGAAGATGCTGTGTTTTTATTTACAGTAGTGATGGAAGATGCTGTGTTTTTATTTACAGTAGTGATGGAAGGTGATGTGTTTGTATTTACAGTAGTGATGGAAGATGCTGTGTTTTTATTTACAGTAGTGCTGGAAGATGCTGTGTTTGTATTTACAGTAGTGATGAGAGATGCTGTGTTTATATTTACAGTGGTGATGAGAGATGCTGTGTTTTTATTTACTGTAGTGATGGAAGGTGCTGTGTTTTTATTTACAGTAGCAATGGAAGGTGCTGTGTTTTTATTTACAGTAGCAATGGAAGGTGCTGTGTTTTTTTACAGTAGTGATGGAAGATGCTGTGTTTTTATTTACAGTAGTGATGGAAGGTGCTGTGTTTGTATTTACAGTAGTGATGGAAGATGCTGTGTTTTTATTTACAGTAGTGCTGGAAGATGCTGTGTTTGTATTTACAGTAGTGATGAGAGATGCTGTGTTTTTATTTACAGTAGTGATGAGAGATGCTGTGTTTTTATTTACAGTAGTGATGGAAGGTGCTGTGTTTTTATTTACAGTTGTGATGGAAGGTGCTGTGTTTTTATTTACAGTAGTGATGGAAGATGCTGTGTTTTTATTTACAGTAGTGATGGAAGGTGATATGTTTGTATTTACAGTAGTGATGGAAGATGCTGTGTTTTTATTTACAGTAGTGCTGGAAGATGCTGTGTTTGTATTTACAGTAGTGATGAGAGATGCTGTGTTTATATTTACAGTGGTGAAGAGAGATGCTGTGTTTTTATTTACTGTAGTGATGGAAGGTGCTGTGTTTTTATTTACAGTAGCAATGGAAGGTGCTGTGTTTTTATTTACAGTAGCAATGGAAGATGCTGTGTTTTTATTTACAGTAGTGATGGAAGGTGCTGTGTTTGTATTTACAGTAGTGATGTAAGATGCTGTGTTTTTATTTACAGTAGTGCTGGAAGATGCTGTGTTTTTATTTACAGTAGTGATGGAAGATGCTGTGTTTTTATTTACAGTAGTGATGAGAGATGCTGTGTTTTTATTTACAGTAGTGATGAGAGATGCTGTGTTTTTATTTACAGTAGTGATGGAAGGTGCTGTGTTTTTATTTACAGTAGTGCTGGAAGGTGCTGTGTTTTTATTTACAGTAGTGATGGAAGATGCTGTGCTTTTATTTACAGTAGTGATGGTAGATGCTGTGTTTTTATTTACAGTAGTGATGGAAGATGCATTGTTTTTATTTACAGTATTGATGGAAGATGCTGTGTTTTTGTTTACAGTAGTGATGGAAGGTGCTGTGTTTTTATTTACAGTTGTGATGGAAGATGCATTGTTTTTATTTACAGTAGTGATGGAAGATGCTGTGTTTTTATTTACAGTAGTGATGGAAGATGCATTGTTTTTATTTACAGTAGTGATGGAAGATGCTGTGTTTTTGTTTACAGTAGTGATGGAAGGTGCTGTGTTTTTATTTACAGTAGTGATGGAAGATGCATTGTTTTTATTTACAGTAGTGATGGAAGATGCTGTGTTTTTATTTACAGTAGTGATGGAAGGTGCTGTGCTTTTATTTACAGTAGTGATGGTAGATGCTGTGTTTTTATTTACAGTAGTGATGGAAGATGCTGTGTTTGTATTTACAGTAGTGATGAGAGATGCTGTGTTTTTATTTACAGTAGTGATGGAAGGGCCGCAATGAAAAGAAAGCTGGCCAAAGGGCCGCAATGAAACGACCGCTGGCCAACTGGCCGCAATGAATAGAACGCTGGCCAATTGGCCGCAATGAAAAGAACGCTGGCCAACGGGCCGCGATGAAAAGAACGCTGGCCAACGGTCCGCAAAGAAAAGAACGCTGGCCAACGGGCCGCAATGAAAAGAACGCATGGGTGCCAAGAAAGTGATTCGTTTTGCTAGATTTTTATAATGTGTACAGCAGCATTTGTGTGTTGGAGTCACTTTTAATTCTTAATTAATCTACCGTTTCTATCATAGGCAACTGTAATCGATGGGGGCTCAGGGCGGTACCATTATGCTCATCTGATGAAGGTGCACATGGATCAGATTCAAACTTTGAAGACCGAGATCGAGTCATTGAAGGCAGACCAGCAGAAAGAGAAACATTATCTGTGGGCGACAGCTGATTGGTCCAGAGCCAGGCGGCATTGGCGGAGAGTCAGGCGGAGAATGGCGCTTTGAAGAGGGCGAGGAACGAGATGGAGGCACAATCCATGCCAGGCACACCTGTGAGCTCTGGAATTCCACCTCTGACAGATGGAGTCACCTACAGCCTCACCTACATAAAGCTGAGTGACTCAGTCATATAGCCTCACCTACATAAAGCTGAGTGACTCAGTCATATAGCCTCAGCACCTACATAAAGCTGAGTGACTCAGTCATATAGCCTCACCTACATAAAGCTGAGTGACTCAGTCATATAGCATCAGCACCTACATAAAGCTGAGTGACTCAGTCATATAGCATCAGCACCTACATAAAGCTGAGTGACTCAGTCATATAGCCTCAGCACCTACATAAAGCTGAGTGACTCAGTCATATAGCCTCAGCACCTACATAAAGCTGAGTGACTCAGTCATATAGCCTCACCTACATAAAGCTGAGTGACTCAGTCATATAGCCTCACCTACATAAAGCTGAGTGACTCAGTCATATAGCATCAGCACCTACATAAAGCTGAGTGACTCAGTCATATAGCCTCACCTACATAAAGCTGAGTGACTCAGTCATATAGCCTCACCTACATAAAGCTGAGTGACTCAGTCATATAGCCTCACCTACATAAAGCTGAGTGACTCAGTCATATAGCCTCACCTACATAAAGCTGAGTGACTCAGTCATATAGCCTCAGCACCTACATAAAGCTGAGTGACTCAGTCATATAGCCTCAGCACCTACATAAAGCTGAGTGACTCAGTCATATAGCCTCAGCACCTACATAAAGCTGAGTGACTCAGTCATATAGTCTCACCTACATAGAGCTGAGTGACTCAGTCATATAGCCTCAGCACCTACATAAAGCTGAGTGACTCAGTCATATAGTCTCACCTACATAGAGCTGAGTGACTCAGTCATATAGCCTCACCTACATAAAGCTGAGTGACTCAGTCATATAGCCTCAGCACCTACATAAAGCTGAGTGACTCAGTCATATAGCCTCGGCACCTAAATAAGAGACAGGGCCTGCGGCGACAGAGTCAGGGACGGAGACAGGGACTGCGGGGGCAGGGACAGGGACTGTGGGGGCAGAGACAGGGACTGCAGGGGCAGGGACAGGGACTGCAGGGGCAGGGACTGCGAGGGCAGGGACTGCGAGGGCAGGGACAGGGACTGCAGGGGCACGAACAGGGACTGCGGGGGCAGAGACAGTGACTGCGTGGGCAGAGACAGGGACTGCAGGGGCAGGGACAGGGACTGCAGGGGCAGGGGCTGCGAGGGCAGGGACAGGGACTGCAGGGGCAGGGACAGTGAATGCGGGGCAGGGACAGGGACTGCAGGGGCACAAACAGGGACTGCAGGGGCACGGACAGGGACTGCAAGGGCATAGACTCTGGCAACCTGGCTCTGAATTTTGTAGTAAATTGCATTAATCTTCTTCAGGTGAAGTTTAGAGAAAAGCAAATGTAATTTTTCCTTTAATATTTTGGCACATTACATATTTTTAAATAAAATATACATCCTTAATATTTAAACAGTATAACAGAGGCTGTAACTATCCCAACATTAGGATATGCATATTCATATGTGTTGGCAATACAACAGAACAGATTAACAGGAATGACATTTACTCTCACGGGTAGCCAACAATAACTATCTGATAGCCACGCCCCTACTAAGCCACTCCCCCAGTCTTCAGATTTGACCTGGATGGTTCCTAGCTCAATAACCCAGCATCAACGACCCAACTGAAAGAAAACAATGGGTTGTTTGTGACCCTGGTTGGGTCAAAATAACACAAAGTGTGTTCTGTCCAATTTTACCCAATTGGGTTGTTTTTTCACCAAGCATTTTTGTTCGAAGATCAAACGGGTCCCCACATTCAAATGAAAGCATCGCGTTTAGTCTGGAAACCAATCAGTATTAGCAATTTAGCTACGTTTTTTCAATGATTTTCTTCCTTTGGTGATAACTGCAGTGTAAACACAGATTATTTAGTGGGAAATATTGGCTCGTTTTGGGGGGGGGGGGGAACTATGTTGTTGTTAGGAGTTTTTGGGCAGACACTTAGAGCTCAGCATCTCAGAGAAGAAAGGATGCCTGACAGTAAAATGGCTGCAACGAGCAATTAGTGTTTTGGGTGGCAGTGGTTCCAAGACAATACATGTTGAAGTAGCCATGGAGGTAAACAAGATGTGTTTGACCGGAGCCTTTGTGTGTCGGCAAATAAACACCTTGGAACGTAAGAGGAATCGCACATTACAAGCTGGGTTACAAGCACTGCAAGTCCCCTGGATGTATTCTCCATTAACGGAGAACCAATATTGTGTTCATTTTGTTCACTTCTAAACAAATCATTAACTATGGGGAGTCTTTCAAAAAATGGCAGATGATGAAAACAGCAATGTTGATTCATTCACACGAACAATATTTAGGATGTAGTTATATATGGAAAATGTTAAACTATGTTAAACTGTGCCAAGTTTATGAATAATACAAATTACTATCCTTTGGGCTTATTCACAGTTTTAATGGTCTTATTTCCTGCTACTCTCTGTTCATCATATATGCATAGTCACTTTAACCATATCTACATGTACATACTACCTCAATCAGCCTGACTAACCGGTGTCTGTATGTAGCCTCTCTACTGTATATAACCTCTCTACTTTTATAGCCTCTCTACTGTATATAGCCTCTCTACTGTATATAGCCTCTCTACTGTATATAACCTCTCTACTGTATATAGCCTCTCTACTGTATAGAGCCTGTCTACTTTTATAGCCTCTCTACTGTATATAGCCTCACTACTGTATATAGCCTCTCTACTGTATATAACCTCTCTACTGTATATAGCCTCTCTACTGTATATGACCTCTCTACTGTATATAGCCTCTCTACTGTATATAACCTCTCTACTGTATTTAGCCTCTCTACTGTATATGACCTCTCTACTGTATATAGCCTCTCTACTGTATATAACCTCTCTACTGTATATAGCCTCTACTGTATATAGCCTCTCTACTGTTATAACCTCTCTACTGTATATAGCCTCTCTACCGTATATAGCCTCTCTACTGTATATAGCCTCCCTACTGTATATAGCCTCTCTACTGTATATAGCATCTCTACTGTATATAGCCTCTCTACTGTATATAGCCTCTCTACTGTTATAACCTCTCTACTGTATATAGCCTCTCTACCGTATATAGCCTCTCTACTGTATATAGCCTCTCTACTGTATATAGCCTCTCTACTGTATATAGCCTCTCTACTGTTATAACCTCTCTACTGTATATAGCCTCTCTACCGTATATAGCCTCTCTACTGTATATAGCCTCTCTACTGTATATAGCCTCTACTGTATATAACCTCTACTGTATATAACCTCTCTACTGTATATAGCCTCTCTACTGTATATAACCTCTCTACTGTATATAGCCTCTCTACTGTTATAACCTCTCTACTGTATATAACCTCTACTGTATATAACCTCTCTACTGTATATAACCTCTACTGTATATAGCCTCTCTACTGTATATAGCCTCTCTACTGTATATAGCCTCTCTACTGTATGTAGCCTCTCTACTGTATATAACCTCTCTACTGTATATAGCCTCTCTACTGTATATAGCCCCTCTACTGTACATAGCCTCTCTACTGTATATAGCCTCTCTACTGTATATAGCCTCTCTACTGCATATAACCTCTCTACTGTATATAACCTCTGTACTGTATATAGCCTCTCTACTGTATATAGCCTGTCTTTTTACTGTTGTTTTTATTTCTTTAATTATCTGTTGTTCACCTGATACCTTTTTGCACTATTGGTTAGAGCCTGTAAGTAAACATTTCACCTGTTGTATTCGGCGCACGTGACAAATAAACTTTGATTTGTAGTACCCAACAACTATTTGACTGTGTACTCGATCAGAAATCTGCTGAAGTGGTGGAAGTATCCTTTGGAGATACTGAACCTATACATGGTAACAGTACACATTGTTATCTGAGGCTTATATCATGACTTCCTGTAGCCAGTCATCTGAGCCTACGTTATCTCTCTCCTTTAGGTCGCCATCTTGGGGGAGGGTGACACTAGCTGTTGGTCTAATTGTTTTGACATGATGTCGATGTCAAAAGAGTCGATAGAGGCATCGGCGCATGAATCTAATAATAAATATCCCCATCAAAATCTAGCAATTTAGGTTTCCGATTGACCCAGAGGTCTAAGGCACAGACCCGGGTTCGATCCCAGGCTGTGTCGCAGCCAACTGCGACTGGGAGACCATGAGGCTGCACACAATTGACTGTCCGTCGTCCGGGTCAGGGGAGGGTTTGGCTGGTTGGCATGTCCTTGACCCATCGCTCTCTAGTGACTCCTTGTGGTCGGCAGGGTGTAGTGCACGCTGACATGGTCGCCAGCTGGACGGTGTTTCCTCCGACAAATTGGTGTCGGCTGGCTTCCGGGTTAAGCGAGCAGTGTGTCAAGAAGCTGTGAGGCTTGGCAGGGTCGTGTTTTCGGAGGACGCATTGTCTCTCGGCCTTCGCCTCATCCTCTTGTTATTCCATTGAGATGCCATGTCTCCTCCTAGGACATGGAAAATAGATCCATAGAAAAGAATGCGTTGAACAATCCTAAAACTTCCCCCCAAAAATCAGTAAAATCACTAGAAGGATGTTCCTCTTCACCATCCTACTGTGAATCACACAGCCCATTCAGTCTCTGGACAATGTGACAATATGGTAATTCCCTACCAGATCATTTCTGTCTGTCCCATGTATTTAGAACTATTGTGGAGGGATCCCAGACACACCCTACCCAATCAGATCCCTACTGTCCTGCAGTCTGCCCAATCAGAGCCCTCTGTCCAGCAATCAGGCCAGGACCCTTCAACAGGGCATCCCATGTGCCCCTACGACCCTCAAAAACACAACACCCCCCTGGTCAAATCAGCACCTCTCTCTCCCACTGAGTACCAAGCCGACACATCACCTCACTCACTGTGGAGCGTACCAAACTCTTCCAGGGCCAGCCATCAGACACGTCCAGGGTTAGGGCCAGCCATCAGACACGTCCAGGGTTAGGGCCAGGACCAGCCATCAGACACATCCAGGGTTAGGACCAGCCATCAGACACATCCAGGGTTAGGACCAGCCATCAGACACGTCCAGGGTTAGGGCCAGGACCAGCCATCAGACACGTCCAGGGTTAGGGCCAGGGCCAACCATCAGACACATCCAGGGTTAGGGCCAGCCATCAGACACGTCCAGGGTTAGGGCCAGGACCAGCCATCAGACACATCCAGGGTTAGGGCCAGCCATCAGACATGTCCAGGGTTAGGGCCAGCCATCAGACACGTCCAGGGTTAGGGCCAGGGCCAGCCATCAGACACGTCCAGGGCCAGGGCCAGCCATCAGACACGTCCAGGGTTAGGGCCAGGACCAGCCATCAGACACATCCAGGGTTAGGGCCAGGGCCAGCCATCAGACACGTCCAGGGTTAGGGCCAGGGCCAACCATCAGACACATCCAGGGTTAGGGCCAGGGCCAGCCATCAGACACGTCCAGGGTTAGGGCCAGGACCAGCCATCAGACACGTCCAGGGTTAGGGCCAGCCATCAGACACGTCCAGGGCCAGGGCCAGCCATCAGACACGTCCAGGGTTAGGGCCAGGACCAGCCATCAGACACGTCCAGGGCCAGGGCCAGCCATCAGACACGTCCAGGGTTAGGGTCAGCCATCAGACACATCCAGGGTTAGGGCCAGGGCCAGCCATCAGACACGTCCAGGGCCAGGGCCAGCCATCAGACACGTCCAGGGTTAGGGCCAGGTCCAGCCATCAGACACATCCAGGGCCAGGACCAGCCATCAGACACGTCCAGGGTTAGGGCCAGCCATCAGACACGTCCAGGGTTAGTTACATACCATATTTAGACACTGTGAACTGTGAAAGGCAGTGATGATGAAAACATAATTTCTCCATTATTTATGTTCATATGTAAATGATATATATACACAGTACCAGTCAAAAGTTTGGACACACCGACTCATTCAAGGGTTTTTCTTTATGTTGACTATTTTCTACACTGTAGAATATTAGTGAAGACATCAAAACTATGAAATAACACATATGGAATCATGTAGTAACCAAAAACGTGTTAAACAAATCAAAATATATTTTAGATTCTTCATAGTAGCCACTTGTTGCCTCCTTGATGACAGCTTTGCACACTCTTGGCATTCTCTCAACCAGCTTCACCTGGAATGCTTTTCCAACAGTCTTGATGGAATTCCCACATTTGCTGAGCACTTTTTGGCTGTGTTTCCTTCACTCTGCGGTCCAACTCATCTTAAACCATCTAAGTTTGATGGAGGTCGGGTAATTGTGGAGGCCAGGTCATCTGATGCAGTACTCCGTCACTCTCCTTCTTGGTCAAATAGCCCTTACACAGCCTGGAGGTGTATTTAGGATCATTTCTTTTCAGCAATTCGACCATGAAGGCCTGATTCATGCAGTCTCCTCTAAACAGTATTATGTTGAGATGTGTATGTTACTTGAACTCGTGAAGCATTTTTTTGGGGCAGCAATTTCTGAGCCAGTTAACTCTAATGAACGTATCCTCTGCAGCAGAGGTAACTCTGGGTCTTCCTTTCCTGTGGCGGTCCTCATGAGAGCCAGGTAACTGTAATGAACTGATCCTCTGCAGCAGAGGTAACTCT